>NC_048238.1:57628176-57633014 GCF_002007445.2 Ailuropoda melanoleuca | reverse complement strand
GGCTCCCCGCTTCGTACCTCGATACTCAGCGCTGGAGATGTTCATTTGTAGAGATCCAGATGTATCTTCCTGCGTCTCAGGCTGATTCCGTGGATATTCCTGCTGGTCTGGTACCTATCCAGCTCAACTCAGGGGACCGGCTGAAAAAGGTGTCCCCTACTCCTCCGCCATCTTCGGAGAACTCCTGCTCTAATCTTGATCAACTGCCTTCTCATGCGTGGGTTAGGTCTGTTCTTCTGTTCTAGCACCAGCTTCTTGAGGTGAGAATATAAAAACTGCATTTTAGATTTTTCTATTCTTTTGAGTGAGGCTTGGATGGCTATGTATTTTCCCCTTAGGACTGCCTTTGCAGTGTCCCATAGGTTTTGGACAAGTGTGTTTTCCATTCTCACTGGTCTCCAAAAATTGCTTAATCTCATTTTTAATTAACTGGTTTACCCGATCATTCTTAAGCAGGATGGTTCTTAGTTTCCAAGTGTTTGAGTTTCTTCCAAATTTTTCCTTGTGATTGAGTTCCAGTTTCAAAGCATTGTGGTCTGAGAATATGCAGGGAATAATCTTAGTCTTTTGGTATTGGTTGAGACCTGTTTTGTGACCCAGTATATGATCTATTCTGGAGAACATTCCATGTGCATTTGAAAAGAATAAGTATTCTGTTGTTCTGGGGTATAGTGTTCTGTATATATCTATGAGGTCCATCTGGTCCAGTACGTCATTCAAAGCTCTTGTTTCCTTGTTGATTTTCTGCTTAGGTGATCTGTCTATTGCTGAGAGCGGAGTGTTGAGGTACCCTACTATTAATGTATTATTATCTGCATGTCTCTTTATTCTGGTTAAGAGTTGACTTGTGTATCCAGCTGCTCCCCTATTGGGGGCATAGATATTTATAATTGTCATATCTGCTTGTGGGATACATCCTTTAGGAATAATATGGTGTCCTTCTGTATCTCAAACTACAGTCTTTAGCTTAAAATCTAATCTGTCTGATATGAGAATTGCTAGCCCAGCTTTCTTTTGAAGTCCATTGGCATGAAAAATTGTTCTCCATCCCTTCACTTTCAGTCTGGATGTATCTTTAGGTTCAAGATGAGGCTCTTGTAGACAGCATATGGATGGGTCATGTCTTTTTATCCAATCTGCAACCCTGTGGCTTTTTATTGGAGCATTTAGGCCGTTTACATTGGGAGTGATTATAGAGGAGAACATAGGCTGTAACCTCTTTGACATCAGCCATAGCAAATTTTTCATGACACATCTCCAATGGCAAGAAAAACAAAAGAAAAAATGAACTTGTAGGACGTCATCAAGATAAAAAGCTTCTGGGGCGCCTGGGTGGCACAGCGGTTAAGCGTCTGCCTTCGGCTCAGGGTGTGATCCTGGCATTATGGGATCGAGCCCCACATCAGGCTCCTCCACTATGAGCCTGCTTCTTCCTCTCCCACTCCCCCTGCTTGTGTTCCCTCTCTCGCTGGCTGTCTCTATCTCTGTCAAATAAATAAATAAAATCTTTTAAAAAAAATTCCATGGTATATTTAAAAAAAAAATAAAAAGCTTCTGCATAGCCAAGGAAACAGTAAAAAAACAAAACAAACAAAAAAAAAAACTTAAGAGGCAGCCCATGGAATGGGAGAAGGTATTTGCAAATGAAACTACAGATAAAAGACTGGTATCCAAGAACTACAAAGAACTTCTCAAGCTCAATACACAAGAAAGAAATAATCAAATCAAAAAATGGGGAGAAAATATCAACAGACAGTTTTCTAATGAAGACCTATGAATGGCTAACAGATACATGAAAAAATATGCATCATCATTAGCCATCAGGGAAATTCAAATCAAAACCACATTGAGATACCAACTTACACCAGTTAGAATGGCAAAAATTGACAAAGCAGGAAACAATGAATGTTGGAGAGGATGTGGAGAAAGGGGATCCCTCTTACATTGTTGGTGGGAATGCAAGTTGGTACAACCACTCTGGAAAACAGTGTGGATGTTCCTCAAAAAGTTAAAAATAGAGCTACCCTATGACCCAGCAATTGCACTACTGGGTATTTACCCCAAAAATACAGACATAGTGAAGAGAAGGGCCATATGCACCCCAATGTTCATAGCAGCATTGTCCACAATAGCTAAATCGTGGAAGGAGAGGAGATGCCCTTCAACAGATGACTGGATTAAGAAGATGTGGTCCATATATACAATGGAATATTACTCAGCCATCAGAAAAGATGGTTACCCAACGTTTACATCAACATGGACGGTTCTGAAGGTGATTATGCTAACTGAAATAAGTCAAGCAGAGAAGGACAATTATCATATGGTTTCTCTTCTTTGTGGAACATAAAGAATAGCAGGAAGGACATGAGGAGAAGGAAGGGAGGAATGAAGGGGGAGTGAACAGAAGGGGGAATGAACCACAAGAGACTATGGACTCTGGGAAACAAACTGAGAGCTTCAGAGTGTATGGGGCTGGGGGATGGGGATAGGCCAGTGATGGGTATTAAGAAGGGCACGTGTTGCATGGTGCAATGGATGTTATACACAAGTAATGAATCATGGAACTTTACATCAAAAACTAATGATGTACTGTGTGGTGACTAACATAACATTAAAAAAAAGACCATGGGCAGGCAGCAGCTAAGAATAATTATTTATCTCCAGAAAGGCTATGTTAAAGAAGAAATATTTAATAAATGAGCAAATGGATAGAGAAATTGATTGATGGATGATGGATAGATGAATGAATGGTGGAGATGAGTGCTTGAATTGATGGAACAATGGATGAAATTCATGGCAGAATCAGAGCTGGAGCATGACTGTCCTAGCACTTTACTGCACTTTGCCTAGATAATATTGCCTCTCTAAAAAAATCATATTTATGTATATTTTAAAAGCAATCGATTTGGCAATGTAATCAGGTAGAAAAAGTATGAACTTTGAAGCCATACAGACCTCAGTTTGGCTCAGTTCTGCCAGCTAATAACTATGTGACCTTGGGAAAGTTATTCAACCTTCCCCTGTGTCTTTTTCATCTAAAAAAATGGGGATAATGAAGTCAAAATGAAATTGAACAAAATATCTGTGTAAAGCATCTAGTACGTGCATCACACACAAAAGATGCTTAATGAATATTTGTTCTTCTTTTCTGTGACTTTTTAATTTTTATTTATATTCCATGAAAATGCTGGTGTTATCTCTTCTAAAGATGATGGAACTTCAGTAACATATGTGACTCTAATCCGGTGTTTCTCAAAGTGTGGTCCTTCAGACCAGCAGCAACAGCATCACTTGGGAACTTCGTAGATTTGCAAATTTTCAGTCCTCACTCCAGATCTACAGTCAGAAACTCTGGAGTGAGGCCTAGAAACTTCTGTTTTGTTTTGGTTTTTTTTTATTTATTCATTTTTTTAAAATAATATTTTTATTATATTATTTTAGTCACCATACAGTACATCCCTGAGTTTTGATGTAAAGTTCGATGAGTGATTAGTTGCGTGTATAACACCCAGTGCACCATGCAATACGTGCCCTCCTTACTACCCATCACCGGTCTATCCCATTCCCCCACCTCCCTCCCCTCTGAAGCCTCCAGTTTGTTTCTCATAGTCCATAGTCTCTCATGCTTCATTCCCCCTTCTGATTACCCCCCCTTTCTTTATCCCTTTCTTCCTCTACCGATCTTCCTAATTCTTATGTTCCATAGATGAGAGAAACCTCAGTTTTAATAAACAGTACAAGTGATTCTAATACAGTGTAACATTCAAGCACCAGTAATATATACCATTAGTACTTCTAAATTTATTGTTTAATACTAATGACAATTAAAGGTGTGAAGAAATTTGTATTTTTTTCCAAGGTCTCCTCTCAAATAGGACAGCATGTCTACCTGTCATGTTAATGTCAATCAATGATCTGGGAAGTGACAATGGTACTCCACTGAGATCTTGTTAATAAAACGTAATAAACCCTAGCTGCTCAGTACATTGTGAGCATGTCCCTTGTTTGTAATGACCCTTCTGAACTGTCTCAACAGTTTTGTGAGGAAGCCACTGCACATCTTCAGTAAAAACCAAAACCTTTGTATGTCTTGAAATCTTACTTTAAATTATGAATTACTCTTTATTATACTAATTCAAGACTAGTCAATACTCATATTGGTAATTCAGTGAAGAGTGCTTTGTTGATTTGTTTTGCTTTATTTGGTTTGGTTTATAAATAGCAGAACTAAGCATGGACACATATACTTGAGGTCATTTGGTCATGCTAAAGTCACTCTAGGTCAGATGGACATGTTTGAAGAAAGCCTAATAAGTTGACCTATACAGACCTAGCCACATGACTCTTCAAATTATGGACATAATGCTTAAAAGGAAACAAACATTTCCTGGAGGTGGAACTGCTTTTGCAAATTTAAACCTCCATAGTGATGATAATGCCATTCTCCCCTTTGCCAATATTTGGCCCAGAAGCTAAAAGACCAGGTTTAAGTGATCATTGTAAGAAAGATAAAAGAATAAAACTGAAAAGATTTGAAGGACCAGCATAAAGTCTTTAGGCCAATTAAAATTTAGTCACCTACACTATAGGCATGAGAGATTCTCAACTACACTGAAGTTTGGGACAATTCCAACTGTATGCTAATATTATTTTTTTTTGAACTTTATTTTTTATTTTTATTTTTTTATTTTTTTTTATTTTTTTAATTATATTATGTTAATCACCATCCAGTACATCCCCAGATTCCGATGTAAAGTTTGATGCTTCATTAGTTGCATATAACACCCAGTGCACCATGCAATACGTGCCCTCCTTACTACCCATCACCAGGCTATCCC
>NC_048238.1:57363818-57626555 GCF_002007445.2 Ailuropoda melanoleuca | reverse complement strand
CAGTCAAAACTAGAGGCTCTGACGGCCAGGGTCACCGAGGCAGAGGAACGCGTTAGCGAATTGGAGGATGGGTTAGTAGAAGAAAAAACGAAAATAGAAGCTGGTCTTAAAAAAATCCACGCCCACGAATGTAGATTACGGGAGATTACTGACTCTATGAAACGATCCAATGTCAGAATCATCGGCATCCCTGAAGGGGTGGAGAAAAACAGAGGTCTAGAAGAGATATTTGAACAAATTGTAGCTGAAAACTTCCCTAATCTAGCAAGGGAAACAAGCATTCGTGTCCAAGAGGCAGAGAGGACCCCATCCAAGCTCAACCAGGACAAACCTACGCCACGGCATGTCATAGTGCAATTCGCAAATATTAGATCCAAGGATACAGTATTGAAAGCGGCCAGGGCAAAGAAATTTCTCACGTACCAAGGCAAAGGTATCAGGATTACGTCAGACCTGTCTACAGAGACCTGGAATGAGAGAAAGGCTTGGGGGGGCATTTTTAAAGCTCTTTCAGAGAAAAACATGCAGCCAAGGATCCTTTATCCAGCAAAGCTGTCATTCAGAATTGATGGAGAAATAAAGACGTTCCAAAATCGCCAATCATTAACCAATTTCGTAACCACGAAACCAGCCCTACAGGAGATATTAAGGGGGGCTCTATAAAGGTAAAAAGGCCCCAAGAGTGATACAGAGCAGCAAGTCACAACCGATACAAAGACTTTAAAGAGAAATGGCATCATTAAAATCATATCTGTCAATAATCTCTATCAATCTAAATGGCTTAAACTCTCCCATAAAACGCCACAGGGTTGCAGATTGGATAAAAAGACATGACCCATCCATTTGCTGTCTACAAGAGACTCATTTTGAACCCAAAGATGCATTCAGACTTAGAGTAAGGGGATGGAGTACCATCTTCCACGCAAATGGACCTCAAAAGAAAGCTGGAGTAGCAATTCTCATATCAGATAGACTGGATTTTAAACTAGAGGCCATAGAGAGAGATACAGAAGGGCACTATATTATTCTTAAAGGAAGTATTCAACAAGTGGATATGACAATTATTAATATATATGCCCCCAACAGGGGAGCAGCAAGATACACAAGCCAACTCTTAACCAAAATAAAGAGACATATAGATAAGAACACAGTAATAGTAGGGGACCTCAACACCCCACTATCAGAAATAGACAGAACACCCTGGCAAAAACTAAGCAAAGAATCAAAGGCTTTGAATGCCATACTCGACGAGTTGGACCTCATAGATATATATAGAACACTACACCCCAGAACCAAAGAATACTCATTCTATTCAAATGCCCATGGAACATTCTCAAGAATAGATCATGCTCTGGGACACAAAACAGGTCTCAGCCAATACCAAAAGATTGAAATTATCCCCTGCATATTCTCAGACCACAACGCTCTGAAATTGGAACTCAACCACAAGGAAAAACCTGGAAGAAACTCAAACACTTGGAGGCTAAGACATCCTGCTCAAGAATGACTCGATAAACCAGGAAATCAAAAAACAATTTAAACAATTTATGGAGACCAACGAGAATGTATCCTAATATTATTATTTCAGTTGCAATAGTAAGCCAAAATTGGCTGCCAAATACCAAGTCAGCTGATCCAGAAAGCTTAAACAACTGAAGTTTCCTATCAGCTGTGAAAAGAAAGCACATTTTACCTTTTAATGCTATTTCTATGTTTCCATGTTTCTACCATGCTAAAATCCAAGCTTTTCAAGAGCAAAGTGTAAAATCCAGCAAATTTCTCAAAGCTGAAGAATAAAAAAAATTAGAAAAATAGAATAGCAGTGGAGGGGTAGGGAGAAAGATAATGAGAAGACAAAAACTCCTTCATCTTGTCTCATCACCAGTTCTTTCATCCCTCTGTCCCACAAATGGTTATAATAGGGATGCTTGGGTGGCCCAGTCAGTTAAGAGTCTGCCTTAGGCTCAGGTCATGATCACAGGGTTCTGGGATGGAGTCCTGCATCAGGCTCCCTGCTCAGTGGGGACCCTGCTTCTCCCTCTGCCTGCTGCTCCCCCTGCTTGCTCTCTCTCACTCTCTCTCTCTCTGACAAATAAATAAATAAATCTTTAAAAAGTACTGTATAATAGTAGGTAGAGTTGATCTAATTCCTTGAACTTACATTAAAATGAATTTTTGTATTGCTGAATAAGTATAAATAAAAGCTATAGTCTGTTGAGATAAGACTATAGAAGCCATGTCAGAAGGTTAACTAGAAATGTACACTAACGGTGATTTGTAGATAATTTTATATGGTACATAAGACAAACGTTGTGTTTTTAATATTATCTAGCACATCAAGCCCATGATGCCAAAAAATCCAATGTTTAAGATAATGACAAAAAGTATATTTCAATTTTAAAAAGAGTCATTTTTTTAAAAAATATTAAGCAATTAATATTAAAAGTGTTGAGAATATAGCAGATACTAGGAAAGTGGTATAAAAATTACCAAAAGTTAAGCTTTAGGAAAACTTCTAGTAAAATTTAAGCTTGTGAGCAGGATATGTATTTATAACCTGAACTCACTGAATCTTTATAGTCAAATAATAAAATATTCCTTAGGTTTAGACTATATTTAATCAGAGTTTTCAAACTGAATGGACCCTACTAATCAATTGGTAAATGACTTAGACAGGAAAGATTTTAATTTCGAGCAAACACTTGGACATGATTTGAAAGAGAGAAGGGAGGAGGGGAGGATAGGGGAACTAAAGAGAGAGAATGAGAGTAAGGGAGAGAAAGAGGGAGAGAGAGAATGTACCTGAACTTTTATGTTTCTAAAAATCCTTGCTTTTGGTAAATTGAAACATTTTATTTAATTTAGTGAGGGTCTCTTTTTAGTTTTTAGATTAGAACTAGATGTCTAATTAATCTGTGTCACATCCAAAAAATATTTTATTTTTGCCTGTCTCAGAAAGGCAGAAATATTCACAGTGAACTTACGCAATGTGATTTTATTCACTCGCACAAACAAGAGAATGTAGTATTACCTAGAACAATAGAAGTCAGGTGGGAGGCAAGTACCCTAGTCACAGAAGGTCTTCCTCCAGATTTCCTGTACACTACATTCTCCGGTATATATGTTCTACTGGAGAGAAAAAAATAAGGGAGGAAAAAAATGTCTTTAATCATTGTTGTTTTTTTTTTTAAAGAAGTTCCAAAAAGACCAAGCGTACTTTGAGTTTGTGTCTTGACATAATAAAATAACAGACCAAGGGGAGTTTGCATTTATCCAACTCATTATGCTAAAGCAGTGACTGAGAAGTTTTTTTTTTAAAGATTTTATTTATTTATTTGACAGAGATAGAGACAGCCAGCGAGAGAGGGGACACAAGCAGGGGGAGTGGGAGAGGAAGAAGCAGGCTCATAGCAGAGGAGCCTGATGTGGGGCTCGATCCCATAACGCCGGGATCACGCCCTGAGCCGAAGACAGACGCTTAACCGCTGTGCCACCCAGGCGCCCCTGAGAAGTTTAATTATAAGAATTTACTGTCAGTACTGACAGTATTAACTACTTCCCCACTGATTCTCCTACCAGAATACAGAAAACACACACCACACCACACACACACACACACAACACGTTCTATCTATCCATAGATATTATACTATAAAATAATTTAATATTATACTTTATATATAATATTTTATTTTATAGTTTATAATATCAAATTATAATATCATTTTGAAGTTTTAAGTGCTTTTACATTTTTAAATTTTCCAAACATTTCTGCATCAGTCATTTCAAACATATAGTTTATGATCATTCAAAAGGGAAGCATGGGGGAGGAGTTAGGTGGCAGAGGAGTAAGAAGACCCTATGCTTGCCTTCTCCATCAAACAGAACTAGATAAATATCAAATCATTCTGAACACCCAAGAAATCTATCTGAGGACTGGGAGAACAAACTGTACAACTAGAGGGAGAAAAGAAGCCACATCATGGAAGGTAGGAGGTGTGAAGATGTGATTTGGGGTGGGGGGAGAATCACAGGTGCTGTGGAGGGGAGGGAGCCCTGATCACAGAAAGAAGAGAGAGACAAACAGAGACAGAGAAAGAGCAGCACACAGGGGATTGCACACACACAAAAAATGTCCCCAAAACCATTGACTGGGAAAACAAGAGGGTCTAGTTCTTATAAGCAGAGGAGCTCAAAGACTGAAGTTTTAGAAGTCTGCACCATGGCAGGTGTGGAGCCTGGAAGGTAGAGCAGTGCTCCTGTGAGGAAGGAGAGCAGAGGCCTGAGAGTGGACAGTGTGGTCTGAGGATCCCCTGTGTCACACTAAGAGAGACAGTTCCCTTTCTTGGAGCGCATTTGGGAGAGGTGGCCCTGCCCCTTAGGTGACAAAGGAGCCTGTGGGCACCATTGTGCTGCTCTGTTCATTAACATAAGAGCAGAGACACTTGCTGAGGACAGCTAACATGAATATCAGCTTTTTGCTGTAGTTTACTATACACTTCAAGCCCCTGCACAATAGTGCAACTGCCCTGCTGGGATGCACCAGCCACAGTGCAGTGAGACCCTCCCCCAGAGTATCAGCAAGGGTCTATTTCATGCTGGATCTCTAAAATTTGGAGTTTTGAAACTCAGCCATCATGCCTGAGATAAAACACAGAGCAATACACTGCTGGGTGGGCAGGTGGCCCGGACAGACACAGTGAAGGCAAGGATCTAAGGGATGAATGGGACACATGAGGGGAGATTGTTTGCTCTTCTGTGAGGGCTTCCTGGACAGCAGCAGGTGCAAACTCCCCTCTACAGGGACAACAGTGTGAGCTGATGTCAATTTTTATCCCCCACCAATCAGCACAGACAGACTTCAAGGAACAGCACAGTATCCACAGTGGAGGCTTGAGCTGCTTACATGAAGCCCTAGCCCTCTGTACTCTGCAGGTGCTTTTTTACTTGGGCAACTGTGCCTGAGAGCCAGAGAGACAGGAGACCTCTCCCCCAGAAGACCAGCACAAACCCACTCACACCAAGCCCACTGACCTAGGGTGCTGCAAAGCTTCAGCTCTAGTTCACTTTTAACAAGCAGACCAAAGCACACAGTTAAAACTCACCACACACTGGGCAAGATCCAAACACTCCCCACTGCAGGCAAGAGTAAACTCTACAGAGGACTGATGTGAGGGGAAGAGCAACCAAAACATAACAGCAGAGTACACACAGGATGCACCAGAAACACTTCCTGAAGTACCAGACCTTTGGAAGTATATGACTTCTTCTTAATAAAGCCATTACTCTCAGAAGCAGGAAACCTAACAGGTTTTCCCAACACACAGAAGACGACAGAGATCTAGACAAAAGGCCAAGATGGAAGAAGTGATCCCAAAAGAAAGAATGAGAAAAGGTCATGGCCAGGGATCTAATAGAAACAGATATAAGTAATAAGCCTGATCTAGATTTTAAAACAACAACCATAAGGATACTAGCTGGGCTTGAGAAAAGCATAGAAGACACCAGGGAGTCCCTTACTGCTGAGATAAAGGACCTAAAAACTAGTAAGCTTGAAATTTAAAAATGCTGCAACCAAGAGGTGAAACCAACTGGATGTAATGACCACAAGGATGGAAGAAGTAGAAGAATGAATAAGATAAAATTATGGAAAATAATGAAACTGAAAAGAAGGAGAAAAGAGAAATATTGGTTAATGAAAGTAGACCTAGGGAATTCAGTGACTCCATAAAGCATAACACCATTCGTATCATAGGAGTTCTGGAGGGAAAAGAGAGAGGAAAAGGGGCAGAAGGTTTATCTGAGCAAATTATAGCTGAAAACTTCCCTAATCTGGGGAAAGAAACAGACATACAAATCCAGGAGACAAAGAGAACTCCCATCAAAATTAACAAAAGCAGGCCAACACATTGTAGTAAAATATTTGCAAAATACAGAGATAAGGGAAAAATCCTAAAAGCAGCAAAAGAAAGATATCCCTAACATACAAGGGAACACAAATAAGGTTAGCAGAAGATCTATTCAAGAAAACATGGCAGGCCAAAAGAAAGAAGCATGATATATTCAACATGCTGAATGGGAAAAATATGCAGCCGAGAATACTTCATCCAGTAATGCTGTCATCCAGAACAGAAAGAGAGATAAAGAGCTTCCCAGACAAACAAAAAGTAAAAGAGTTCATGACCACTAAACCAGCACTGCAAGAAATATTAAAAGGGACTCTTTGGGGAAGAAAGACCAAAAGCAGCAAAGACTAGAAAGGAACAGAGAAAAATTTTCAGGAACAATGACTTTACAGGTAATACAATGGCACTAAATTCATATCTATCAATAATCACTCTGAGTGTAAATGGACTAAATGTTCCAATCAAAAGACATAGGATATCAGAATGGATATATAAAAAAAAAAGAAGACCCATCTATATGCTGCCTACAAGAGACTCTTTTGAGACCTAAAGACATGTGCAGATTGAAAGTGAGGAGATGGAGAACAATCTATCATGCTAATGGACATCAAAAGAAAACCAGAATAGCCATACTTATATCAGATAAACTAGATTTTAAAGCAAAGACTGTAATAAGAAATGAAGATAGGCTCTATATCATAATTAAGGGGTCTATCCACCCAGCAGACCTAACAATTATAAATATGTATTACCCTAACCTGGGAGCACCCAAACATTATAAATAAATTAATAAAAAACATAAAGAAACTTAATGATAGTAATACAATAGGAGTAAGGGACTTTAACACCTTGCTTACAGCAAAGGCCAGAATATCTAAGGAGAAAATCAATAAGGAAACAATGGCTTTGAATGGTACACTGGACCAGACGGACTTAACAGATATACTAAGAACATTTTATCCTAAAGCAGCAGAATATATTCCTTTGAAGTGCACATGGAATATTCCCTGGAATAGATCACGTACTGGGTCACAAATCAGCCCTCTACAATAAAAAGATGGAGATCACACCATGCATAGTTTCCGACCACAACACTATGAAACTTGAAGTAACCACAAGAAAAAAATTGGAAAGACCACAAATACATGGAGGTTAAAGAACATCCTACTAAAGAATGAATGCATTAACCAAGAAATTAAAGAAGAAATAAAAAATACATGGAAGCAAATGAAGATGAAAACCCAATGGTCCAAAACTATTGGGACACAGCAAAAGCAATCCTAAGAAGGAAGTATATAACAATACAGGCCTACCTCAAGAAGGAAGAAAAGTATTGTATACACAACCTAACCTTACACCTAAAGGAGGTAGAAAAGGGACACTAAACAAAACCTAAAGCCAGCAGAGGAAAAGAAATAATTAAGATTAGAGCAGAATTTAATGATATAGAAACAAAAAACTAACTCAATAGAACAGATCAATGAAACTAGGAGGTACTTTTTTGAAAGAATTAATAAAATTGATAAACCCCTAGTCAGACTTACCAAAAAGAAAAGAAAAATGACCTAAGTATATAAAATCATGAATGAAAGGGGAGAGATCACAACCAATGCCACAAAAATACAAGCAATTATAAGAGAATATGATAAAAAAAATTACATGTCAACCAGCTGGGCAATCTGGAAGAAATGGATAAATTGCTAGAAACATATAAACTACCCAAAGTGAAACAAGAAGAAATAGAAAATTTGAACAGACCAATAATCAGCAATGAAATCAAATCATAGTAAAAAATTTCCCAACAAATAAAAGTCCAGGACCAGATGTCTTCCCAGGGACATTCTACCAAACATTTTAAAAGGAGTTAATACATATTCTTCTCAAACTATTCCAAAAAATAGAAACGGTTGGAAAACTTCCACATTCATTTTATGAGGCCAGCATTACCTTCATTCCAAAACCAGACACAGACCACACTGAAAAGGAGTATTAAAGACCAATATCTCTGATGAACATGGATGCAAAAATTCTCAATGAGATACTAGCAAATCGAATCCAACACTATGTTAAAAGAATTAAAAGTGGGATTTATTCCTGGCCTGCAGAGATGGTTCAATTTTCCCAAATCAATCAATGTGACACACCACACAAATAAAAGTATAAGAACCATATGATTCTGTCAATCAATACAGAAAAAGCTTTTGACAAAATATAGCATTGACTCTTGATAAAAATCTTCAGGAAAGCAGGGGTAGAGGGAACATGCCTCAAGATTGTAAAGGTCATATATGAAAGACCCACAGCTAATATCATCCTCAATGGTCAGGAATAAGACAGGGATGTCCACTCTCACCATTGTTATTTAGCATAGTACTGGAAGTCCTAGCCTCAGTAATCAGACAACAAAAAGAAATAAAAGGCATCCAAATCAGCAAGGAAGAAGTCAAACTTTCATTCTTTGCAGATGACATCATAATCTATGTAGAAAACTTGAAATCCTCCGCCAAAAAATTGCAAGACCTGATACATGAATTCAGTAATGTCGCAGGATACACTATCAGTGTACAGAAGTTTGTTGCACTTCCATATAGAAATAAAGAAGCAGCAAAAGGAGAAATCAAGGAATCAATCCCATTTACAATTGCACCAAAAACCATAGGATACTTAGGAATAAACCTAACCAAAGAGGTAAAAGATCAGTAATCCTAAACAATAGAAATCCTTATGAAAGAAATGGAGGAAGACACAAAAAATGGAAAAACATTCCACGCTCATGGATTGGAAGAACTAATATTATTCAAATATCTATAGTACCCAAAGAAATCCACACATTCAATGAAATGTCTATCAATAGCCCACCAGTATTTTTCACAGAGCTAGGACAAACAATCATCAAATTTGTATGGAAACACAAAAGACCCCGAATAGCCAAAGCAATCTTGAAAAAGAAAAGCAAAGCCGAAGTCATCACAATTCTGGACGTCAAGTTATATTACAAAGCTGTAGTCATTGAGACTGTATGTAATGGCACAAAAACAGACACATAGATCAGTGCAATGGAATAGAAAACCCACAAATCAACCCACAACTATATGGTCAACTAATCTTTGACAAAGCAGGAATAAATAGTGAAAGGAAAAATGTCGGTCTCTTCAACAAATGGTGTTGGGAAAACTGGACAGCCACATGAAGAAGAGTGAAACACTTTCTTACACCATATACAATGATAAATTCAAAATAGACGAAAGACCTAAAGGTGAAACAGGAAGCCATCTAAATCCTAGAGGAGAACACAGGGAGCAACTTCTTTGACACTGGCCATAGCAACTTCTTGCTAGACATGTCTCTAAAAGCAAGGGAAACAGAAGCAAAACTGAACTATTAGGACTTGATGAAGAGAAGTCTCCCCATAGCAAAGGAAACAATCAGCAAAACTAAAAGTCAAACTACAGAATGGGAGAAGATACTTGCAAATGATATATCTGATAAATGGTTAGTATCCAAAATCTATAAGAATTTCCCAAACTCGACACCCAAAAAACAAATAACCCAGTTCAGAAATGGGCAGTAGACATGAATAGTCATTTTTGCAAAGAAGACATACAGATAGCTAATAGATAAGTGAAAAGATGCTAAATATCAGTCATCACCAGGGAAATACAAATCAAAACCATGATGAGATACCACCCCACTTCCGTCAGAATGGCTAAAATTAACAACACAGGAAACAACAGATGGTGAGAATGCAGAAAAGGCGAACCCCTTTAAACTGTTGGTGGGAATGCAAACTGGTGCAGCCACTCTGGAAAATAGTATGGAGGTTCCTCAAAAAGTTAAAATTGATCTAGCCTACAATCCAGCAATTGCACTATTAGGTATTTACCCAAAGAATACAAAAATACTAATTCAAAGGGAAACATGAACCCATTGTTTATAGCAGCATTATCAACAATAGCCAAATTATGGAAAAAGCTCACATGTCCATTGGTTGATGAATGACTAAAGAAGATGTGGTACACACACACACACACACACACACACACACACACACACAATGGAATATTACTCAGCCACCAAATAGAATGACATCTTGCCATTTGCAATGATGAGGATGGAGCTAGACTGTATTATTCTAAGTGAAATAAGTCAGCCAGAGAAAGCCAGAGAAAGACAAATACCATATAATTTCACTCATATGTGAGATTTAAGAAACAAAACAGATAAATATAGGGGAAGGAAGAAAAAGAGAGAGAAGGGTAAATCATAAGAGACTCTTAACTATAAGCAACAAACTGAGGGTTGCTGAAGGGGAGGTGGGTGGGGGGATAGACTAAACAGATGATGAATATTAAGAGGGCACTTCTTGTGATGAGCACTGTTATATGTAAATGATGAGTCACTGAATTCTACTCCTGAAACCAATATTATACCATATGTTAACTAACTAGAATTTAAACAAAAACTCGAAACAACAAAAAAAAAGGAAAGCATGAAGAACGGTTATTGCTTTACTAAGAAATTAACCTCATTTCATTTTTAGATACGGTTGCTATACTAGCAGATTAGTGGAATGATATAGACCTAATATATCTTGATTTTTGCAAGTTGCTTTACAAAAGCCTTTATGATTTCCTTGTGGCAAAAACAATGAAATGTGGGATACATTCTATGACGCTTAGATGTAGAACATGTTGAACAGATATACCCATGAAGTACTAATAAATGGATTTCTATATAACAACAGAAGCTAGTTGTACCACGTTGAGCACTTGCCAGACTATAGTATCGAAGCAGAAATAAGTGGTCACAAAAGAGTGCCAGGATGATGAGAGGTAGTCAAAAGCATACCATATGAGAAACAGTTAAAGGAATTGAAGCTGTTTCACCTGGAGATTTATGGAGACTATCTGTTTTCACAAACTTGAAGAACCATTGTATTAAAAGATTAGAATTTATTCCGTGTGGCTGCAAAAAAAAAAAAAAAAGAATAAGGGGTAAAATTTCCAGTGAGGTAGATTTGAATTCAACATACTCTGGCAATAGTAAAATAAGCTTTCTGGAAAGATGGTGAGTTCCCTCTTCTGGAACAGCTTGAGGATAGACTGAATGAGTGTTCGTCAAAGATGTTGGAGAAGATGTTATGGAGTGAGAGACTGGGTTAGGTGGCCTTTAAAGCTTCTGTAACTCTAAGAGAATATGAGTCATTAACTTACTCATTCACTCAGTCCGTAAATATTTATTGACCTCCTACTAAGTGTCTGGCACAATTCTGGCAACTAGACAAACCGTGGAGAATAAGAGAAATTTTCTATCCTAATAAGGTTACATTCTTTTGGAAGACACAGGCACTACATAAGAAAAAAATATATGTCATATAGTGACAATGTTAAAAAGAAAATAACATCTTTGAATCTTTTGCTCCTAATAACAACTGGAACCTAGATTTTGATTTCAGGACCAGTACTACACCCATTAAACTTATTCCTTCAAAGTTAGCCTGGGATTTGTCAGACCAGATTGGCAGAGAAAAACTAACATTGGTAATTCCTTCTAAAGCATATTACAGGATTCTTGTAAAAGGGGGAATTAACAGTGTGAGATTCACAGTCAGTGAAAAACCATGTTTATTGGGGCAGCATTCTGCGTGGCCTGGGAGCTGCAAAAAAGGGTGCATGCACGAGCCCAAGGCCACTAGACGTTGCAAAGTCATAAAGTGCAGAGACATTTGCAGGTTCCCTTGACTCCCCCAGGAGAGGTGTGTTGGGCACGAATTGCACGAGTCTGTAGAGTTTGGTACTCGAAGAGGTGGAGATGGATTGACATGGAGGATTTGCTGAGGTGGCGAACTGTGACATTGTGGCTCTGGGCTGGAGATTCTTGCATGGCCATGTTTGCTCTGACCCTCTAAAGAGAAGCAGGAAGATGCCAGGGAAAAAAGCCAACTCAAAATAAGCCCATCCACCTGACAAGGGGTGGGGCAATTCCACCCAGGCAAAGATGCCTGGGAAGCCAAGCAGCAGGCCCCTCTCCTACAAGATAGATTGGAAGAACAGGTGAATAATAAGCTTATTTCCCACAGGACTGTAAAACTCCAGCACAATGGGAAAAGTACATAGGGAGCTCCAGGTGTTCCCTCACAACTCATACTTCAGGCTAAAATTTTACATTCCTTTTTAATTTCTTTTCTTATTCTTTTTTTTAACCATGCTTCTTTTTCAAATAGATTCGTATTTCCTAACTTATGTTTTTAAGTCACTTCTTGACTTTTGTTTTCTTTCTCACCTATATGTTTTATAGGTTGATGCCCCATACTAGCCTATTTTTCACTCTATTCAATTTTATCCTGATATATATGTAAGTTCTGATTTCTTTGCAATTTTGAGATAGAATGTTTTCTAACAGAGAGACCAAAAATCAAGCAGGAACAGGCAGATCACCCTGCTGTGTCCACCCTGAGTGATTATAATCTCTCTCCCACTGCCCCCTCTTTTTTTTCCTTTTTTCCTTTCTTTTTTTTATTGTTTTGGAGCATTTTGGCTTTGATAGTGTGTCTGTGGTAGCTTTTGACCACTTCAGATTTCTTCTTAGGTTCATTTTGCTTGGGTCATGGTTGATATTTTGGACCCTGTACATTCTCTCAATCATCCCTCAACAGAATGACTAGGTGGAGGAACTCTCAACAAAGAACAATGTCCTCTGCCACAGATCTAATGGATATAGATACAAGAAAGATGTCAGAGATAGACTTCAGGGTAGCAATTATGAAGTCAATAGCTAGGCTTGAGAAAAGCATTAGTGGCAATATAGAATCTCTAAGGGCAGAAATGAGATCTAATCAGGCCATACTTAAAAAGGCTATGAATGAGATGCAGTCTAAACTGGATACTCTAACAGCCAAGGTAAATGAGGCAGAAGAATGAATTAGTGACCTAGAAGATAATCTGATAGAAAAGGAGGATCAGGAAAATAGGGATAGGCAGCTAGAAGCCCATGAGAACAGACTTAGAGAAATCAGTGACACCCTGAAACGTTCCAATGAAAGAATTGTTGGGATCCTTGAGGGGATGGGGAGAGAGAGAGGACTAGAAGTTATATTTGAGCAAATCAGAGCTGAGAACTTCCCTTTTCTGAGGAAGGAGACAAGCATTCGTGTCCAAGCAGCAGAAAGAACCCCTTCCAAAATTAATAAAAATAGATCAACACCTCAGCATATAATAGTGAAACTTACAAATCTTAGAGCCAAGGAAGCTATCCTGAGAGCAGCTAGGGGGAAGAGATTTCTTATGTACAGAGGGAGGAACATCAGAATGACATCAGACCTGTCCACAGAGACCTGGAAAGCCAAAAAGGGCTGGCAAGACATATTCAGGGTACTAAATGAGAAAAATGTGCACCCAAGAATACTTTATCCAGCAAGGCTGTCATTCAGAATGGATAGAGAGATGAAGAGCTTCCAGGAGAGGCAGAAACTGAAAGAATATGTGACCACCAAGCCAGCCGTGCAAAAAATATTAAGGAGGATTCTATAAAAGAAGAAAGACCCCAAGAGTAATATAGACCAGAAATTTACAGAGATAATCTATAGAAATAGGGGCTTTACAGGCCATATGATGGCACTAAATTCATATCTTTCAATAGTTACCCTCAATGTGAACAGCCTAAATGCTTCTGTGAAATGACACAGGGTTGCAGGTTGGACAAAAAGACAGGACCCATCCATATGCTGTCTACAAGAGACTCGTTTTGAACCTAAAGACATCTCCAGAGTGAAAGTGAGGGGATGGAGGACAATTTATCATGCCAACAAACCTCAAAAGAAAACTGGGGTACCAATTCTTATATCAGACAAGTTAGAATTTAAACCAAAGACTGTAGTGAGAGATGTAGAGGGACACTATATCATACTGCAAGGGTCTATCCAACAAGAAAATCTAACAATCATAAATATCTATGCCCCCAATACAGGACCAGCCAACCACATAAACCAACTGTTAACAAAAAGAAGAATCATATAGATAATAATGCATTAATAGTAGGAGACTTGAACAGTCCACTCAAGCAGCAGTCCACTCACAGATCACCTAATCAGAAAATCAACAAAGAAACAAGAGCTTTTAAGGACACATTGGACCAGATGGACTTTGTAGATATATACAGAACATTCCATCCTAAAACAACAGAATGATCATTCTTCTCGAGCACACATGCAACATTCTCCAGAAGAGATCACATACTGGGTAATAAATCAGGTCTCAACCAATTCCAAAAGATTGAGATTATTCCCCACATATTTTCAGACCACAATGCATTGAAACTGGAACTCAACCACAAGGAAAAATTTGGAAGGAACACAAACACTTGGAGGTTAAACAAAATCCTGCTAAAGAATGAATGGGTCAACCAGGAAATTAAAGAGAAACTTAACCAGTTCATGCAAACCAATGAAAATAAAAACACATCCATTCAGCACCTATGGGATACTGCAAAGGCAGTCCTTAGAGGGAAGTACATAGCCATCCAAGCCCCTAAAAAATTATAAAAATCCCAAATGCACAAGCTAATCTTACACCTAAGGGACATGGAGAAAGAACAGAAAATAAAGCATAAACCAAGCAGGAGAAGAGAAATAATAAAGATTGGAGATGAAATCAATGAAATAGAAACCAGAAGCACAGTAGAACAGATCAATGAAACTAGAAGATGGTTTGTTGAAAGAATTAATAAGATCAATATACCTATGGCCAGACTTATCCAAAGGAAAAGAGAAAGGACCCAAATCAATTTAATCATGAATGAAAGGAGAGAAATCATGACCAATAAAATAGAGACAATTATTAGAACTTGTTACCAGCAGCTATGTGCCAACAAACTAGGAAATCTGGAAGAAATGGATGTATTTCTGGAAACTTATAAACTACCAAGACTGAATTAGAAAGAGATAGAAACTCTGAACAGACCAATAGCCAGCAAGGAAATTGAACTAGTGATCAAAACCCTCCCAAAAAACAAGAGTCCAGGGCCAGATGGGTTTCCAGGGAAATTCTACCAACCATTTAAAGAAGAAATCATACCTATTCTGCTGAAGCTGTTTCAAAATATATAAACGGAAGGAAAACTTCCAAACTCATTTTATGAGGCCAGCATTACCCTCATCCCAAAACCAGACAGAGACCCCATCAAAAAGGAGAATTACAGGCAGGATACAAAATCAATGCCCAGAAATCAGTTGCATTTCTATACACGAATAACGAGATTGAAGAAAGAGAAATTAGGGGAATCCATCCCATTTACAATAACACCAAAAACCATGCGTTACCTTGGAATTAACTTAACCAGAGACGTAAAGGACCTATATCCTAGAAACTATAGATCACTTTTGAAAGATATTGAGGAAGACATAAAAAGATGGAAAAATATTCCATGCTCATGGATTGGAAGAATTAACATAGTTAAAATGTCCATACTACCCAGAGCAATCTACACTTTCAATGCTATCCCGATCAAAATACCGAGGACATTTTTCAAAGAACTGGAACAAATAGTCCTTAAATTTGTATGGAACCAGAAAAGGCCCCGAATCTCCAAGGAACTGTTGAAAAGGAAAAACAAAGCTGGGGGCATCACAATGCCGGATTTCGAGCTGTACTACAAAGCTGTGATCACAAAGACAGCATGGTACTGGCACAAAAACAGACACATCGACCAATGGAACAGAATAGAGAACCCAGAAATGGACCCTCGGCTCTTTGGGCAACTAATCTTTGATAAAGCAGGAAAAAACATCCGGTGGAAAAAAGACAGTCTCTTCAATAAATGGTGCTGGGAAAATTGGACAGCTACATGCAAAAGAATGAAACTTGACCACTCTCTCACACCATACACAAAAATAAACTCCAAATGGATGAAAGACCTCAATGTGAGACAGGAATCCATCAAAATTCTAGAGGAGAACATAGGCAACAACTTCTATGACATCGGCCAGAGCAACCTTTTTCACGACACATCTCCAAAGGCAAGAGAAATAAAAGATAAAATGAACTTATGGGACTTTATCAGGATAAAGAGCTTCTGCACAGCCAAGGAAACAGTCAAAAAAACTAAGAGACAGCCCACGGAATGGGAGAATATATTTGCAAAGGACACCACAGATAAAGGACTGGTATCCAAGATCTACAAAGAACTTCTCAAACTCAATACACGAGAAACAAATAAACAAATCATAAAATGGGCAGAAGATATGAACAGACACTTTTCCAATGAAGACATACAAATGGCTAACAGACACATGAAAAAATGTTCAAAATCATTAGCCATCAGGGAAATTCAAATCAAAACCACACTGAGATACCACCTTACGCCAGTTAGAATGGCAAAGATAGACAAGGCAAGAAACAACAATTGTTGGAGAGGATGTGGAGAAAGGGGATCCCTCCTACATTGTTGGTGGGAATGCAAGTTGGTACAGCCACTCTGGAAAACAGTGTGGAGGTCCCTTAAAAAGTTAAAAATTGAACTACCCTATGACCCAGCCATTGCACTACTGGGTGTTTACCCCAAAGATACAGACGTAGTAAAGAGAAGGGCCATATGCACCCCAATGTTCATAGCTGCATTGTCCACAATAGCCAAATCATGGAAGGAGCCGAGATGCCCTTCAACAGATGACTGGATTAAGAAGCTGTGGTCCATATATACAATGGAATATTACTCAGCTATCAGAAAGAACGAATTCTCAACATTTGCTGCAACATGGACGGCACTGGAGGAGATAATGCTAAGTGAAATAAGTCAAGCAGAGAAAGACAATTATCATATGATTTCTCTCATCTATGGAACATAAGAACTAGGAGGATCGGTAGGGGAAGAAAGGGATAAAGAAAAGGGGGGTAATCAGAGGGGGGAATGAAACATGAGAGACTATGGACTGTGAGAGGCAAACTGAGGACTTCAGAGGGGAGGGGGTGGGGGAAGGGGATAGCCTGGTGATGGGTAGTAGGGAGGGCACGTATTGCATGGTGCACTGGGTGTTATACGCAACTAATGAAGCATCAAACTTTACATCGGAATCTGGGGATGTACGGTATGGTGATTAACACAATATAATAAAATAAAATTAAAAAAAAAAAAGGAGAATTACAGACCGATATCCCTGATGAACATGGATGCCAAAATACTCAACAAGACCCTAGCCAATAGGATCCAACAATACAGTAAAAGGTTTATTCACCAAGACCAGGTGGTATTTATTCCTGGGCTGCAAGGGTGGTTCAACATTACAAATCAATCAATGTGATAGAGCACATTAATAAAAGAAGAGTAAAAACCATATGATCCTTTCAATTGATGCCAAAAAAGCATTTGACAAAATACAGCATATTTTCCTGATTAAAACTCTTCAAAATATAGGGATAGAGGGAACATACCTCAATATCATAAAAACCATCTCTGAAAAGCCCTCAGCAAGTAACATTCACAATGGGGAAAAACTGAGAGCTTTTCCCCTAATGTCAGGAATAGGACCAGGATGCCCACTCTCATCACTTTTGTTCAACATAGTACTAGGAGTCCTAGGAAGAGCAATCAGACAACAAAAAGAAATAAAAGGCAATCAAATTGTCAAAGAAGTCAAACTGTCTCTCTTCGCAGATGACATGATACTTTATGTGGAAAACCCAAGTCTCCATCCCCAAATTATTAGAACATATACACCAATTCAGCAACGTGGCAGGATACAAAATCAATGCACAGACATCAGTTGCATTTCTATACATGAATAATGAGACTGAAGAAAGAGAAATTAGGGAATCGATTCCATTTCCAATAGCACCAAAACCCATAGGATAGTTCGGAATAAACTTAACCATGGAGGTAAAGAATCTGTACTCTAGAAACTACAGAACACTTATGAAAGACATGGAGGAAGACATAAAGAGATGGAAAAACATCCCATGCTCATGGATTGGAAGAAGAAACATTGTGAAAATGTCTATCCTGCCCAAAGCAATCTACACTTTCAATGTAATCCCTTTCAAAATAGCATTGACTTTTTTCACAGAGCTGGAACAAACAATCCTAAAATTTGTATGGAACCAGAAAAGACCCACAATCACCAGGGGATTGTTGAAAAAAAAAAAAACAAAGCTGGGAACATCACAATGCCTGACTTCAAGCTATATTATAAAGCTGTGATCATCAAGACAGCATGGTATTAAAAAAAAGATATATAGATCAATGGAACAGAATAGAGAGCTCAGAAGTAGTCCCTCAATTCTATGGTCAACTAATCTTTGACAAAACAGGAAAAAAAGACAATCTCTTCAATAAATGGTGCTGGGAAAATTGGACAGCCACATGCAGAAGAATGAAGCTGGGCCATTCTCTTATACCATACACGAAGATAACCTCAAAATGGATGAAAGACCTCAATGTGAGACGAGAATCCATCAAAATCTTAGAGGAGAACATAGGCAGTAACCTCTTTGACATCTGCCACAGCGACTTCTTTCAAGACACATCTCTTAATATAATAAAAAATATTATTATAATAAAAAAGACACATCTCTTAAGGCAAGGGAAACAAAAGAAAAATGAAATTTTGGGAGTTCATCAAGATAAAAAGCTTCTGCACAGCAAAGGAAATAGTCAGCAAAACTAAGAGGCAACTCACGGAATGGGAGAAGATATTTGCAAATGACCTTACAGATAAAGGACTAGTATCCGCGATCTATAAAGAACTTCTCAAACTCAACACCCAAAAAACAAATAATCCAGTCAATAAATGGGCAGAAGACACGAACAGACACTTCTCCAAGTAAGATACAAATGGCTAACAAACACATGAAAAAATGTTCAACATCAGTAACCGTCAGGGAAATACAAATCAAAACCACAATGAGATACCACTTTACACCAGTTAGAATGGCAAAAATTAACAAGACGGGAAATAGCAAATGTTCACCAGGATGTAGAGAAATGGGAACCCTCTTACACTGTTGGTGGGAATGCAAGCTGGTACAGCCACTCTGGAAAACAGTGTGGAGGTTCCTCAAGACATTAAAAATAGAGCTACCCTATGATCCAGCAATTGGACTACTAGGTATTTACCCCAAAGACACATATGTAGTGAAAAGAAGGGTCACATGCACCCCAATGTCCATAATAGCAATGTTCACAATAGCCAAAATGTGGAAGGAGTGGAGCTGTCCTTCAACAGATGAATGGATAAAGAAGATGTGGTTCATATATACAATGGAATATTTCTCAGCCATCCTGAAAAGCTGAATACCCACCATTTGCATGGACATGGATAGAACTGGAGAGGATTATGCTAATGGAAATAAGTCAAGCAGAGAAAGACAATTATCATTTGGTTTCAGTCATATGCGGAACATAAGTAATAGTCCAGAGGACCATAGGAGAAAGAGGGAAAAGTGAATGGGAAGAAATCAGAGAAGGAGACAAACCATGAGAGACTCTGGACTCCAGGAAACCAACCGATGGTTACAGAAAGGAGGGGGTTGGAGGATGGGGTAACAGTGTGATGGGTATTAAGTAGGGCACGTGTGGTGATCAGCACTGGGTGTTATATGCAACTAATGAATCATTGAACACTATATTAAAAACTAATAATGGGGTGCACCTGGGTGGCTCAGTTGGTTGAGCATCTGCCTTCAACTGGGGTCATTATCTCAGGAGTCTGGGATCAAGTCCCACATCAGGCTCCCTGCCCAGTGGGGAGCCTGCTTCTCCCTCCCTCCCTGCTTGTGCTCTCTATATGTCTCTCTGTCTCTCTCAAATAAATAAAATCTTTAGAAAAAAACTAATTATAGATTATATGTTGGCTAATTGAACATAATAAAAAAATAACATGTTTATTGACTCTTACCCTGACTAATTTCAGGAAAAAAAAACATGGCTTTAGGACTCATAATGCAAATAAGGACATCAATGTATACTAGTTCATGCTCTTCAGTCTAATTATAAATGATCATTTCACAGACATTGTGTGGATCAGAGATTAAAACTGGTGAGTGCTGCTATCAGGTCAATCAGAGGCAAAATCTTTAAGTAAGCAGTGTTTTTGTTTTGTTTTGTTTTGTTTTGTTTTGGGGGGGTTGTTTTTGTTGTTGTTATTGTTTTTGTTTTGTTTGTTTGTTTTTTTTGTGTTTTTTTTTTGTTTTTTGTTTTTGGTGCAGGGATAGGAAAGGGCATCTTTGCCAGACCCTTCAAATCACTCTACCAACACTTTGATGTTGCAAATCTTTACATTTTTTATACATCTGCCTCAGAACCCATGTCCACGTCAGCAAAAGTCTACACTGAAGTTAAAGGTAGCAAAATTATGACCTAAAAGATTGGATGTAATACATATATGTCTCTACTTGTTACAGCTACCTACCTATCTTGATGCTCAGACAATATAAAGGCAGTTGAGATGGAAAAGGGCAAACAAATGGAAGGACTTTCTCAGGAAGGCAAATTAGACCAAAATAAACTCTAACATGAATTGGAAACAGTCACCCTGCTCTGGCCCAGTCAGCAAAATACAAAGCGTAGTCTAAGCCTCCTGGTCACTCCCACTCCCCTGGGTGGTGAGTCAAAATGATACATCACCTGATGCAGAAAACAAAGCCAAGTTTATTCAAGCCTAGAGTGGCTTTGCCGGAAAAGAGAGATATAAAACAAATAGCTAGATGAATTTTCAAAAAGGCAAACAACCAAAACAAATAAACAAATACAAAAGATCATTTAAAATGGTAATAACAAATTTCCCACTTCTGATTGAGACAGAAGAATGGGGGCCACATAGGGTACATTGTCTTTCTTGCCAGACTCTTTAGTAGTCGTGTAAATTATCCTGAGGCCAGGCCCCTTATGAGTGTTGATTTCTGGGGAGGAAGATAATTGGGCAGGGCTCACATCTCTGGGGTGTGAAAGTTGTTTTCAATTCCTAATTCCCGAGCACTTAGCTAGGGCAAAAACTGCTTATTGTTGACTTCATATTGGTATAGGATAGAAAGCTGGCCTCAGTAGGGACATTTGAATGAGGCTTTGGAGATTACTCTCCACGGGACTGGTCTTTGATTATGTAATATACAAAATATGGCCATCTTTCATCTCCTCTTCCTGCTTCTAAAGGCTTTTTGCAAAACCTTTCTAGTGGCTCCTACCCTTGAACCCAGTGCTCTCCCACTGAAGTATCAGTGACTTCAGAGAATGCCTCACTCAGGGACCTCTCTTCCAGGACTTAGTATAAGAGGCTATATTAGTTTTCTAGGGCTGCCGTAACATAAATGAAATAAATTGAGAAATTTATTTTCTCAAAGTTCTACAGGCCAGAAATCCAAAAGTAAGGTGTCAGCAGAGATATGCACCCTCTGAAGGTTCTAGGAAGGAATCTTTCCTTGCCTCTTCCAGCTTCTGGTGGATCCTGGCTTTCTTTGGTTTGTTGATGCATCACTCCAACCCCTGTCTCCATCTTCACATAGCTTTCTTTCCTGCATGTGTCTCCATATCTTCACATGTTCTTCTTATGAGGACACCAGTCATTGGATGTAGGGTCCCCCTTAATCTAATATGACCTCACCTTAAATAATTATATCTACAAAGGTTTTATTTCCAAATAAGTTCACATTTTGAGGTTCCAGGTATAGGGGGAAAATTTATGGATGAAAATGTAAGAGTGGTGAACGCAAAAGAATATCTTTTTCTTAGTGGAAGAATGATGATAAATAAAAAATGGCAAATTTTAAGAGAGTGGAACTAGAGTAAAAGAGACAGTTTGGGAGACAGAATAGACATTCAAAGGCCCAAAGATCCCTTATTAAACAGACAAATACACAACCTGTGTTGATTTATTTTTGGAAAAGACACACACACACAGCAAAATGAAGGCTTTAGTTACTCTGCAAACGTTAAGCTTTTGTAAATATCAAAATTACATTATGTATCTTCATTTCTACCTTAGTGGATTCTTAAGGGTTCTGGGACTACAAATGGCAGTTCCTGCTCGAAAGCATGTTGATACCATGTATACACAGTTATCTCAAAGCTTGGGCATTTGGATTCCCGCCTTCGGCATTCACTAGTCATGTGTCCTGGAGCAACCTTCCAGAACACAACAACTTATTTCACAGATGAAGAAACTGAGATCCATTCTGAATACAAGTGAGCTCATAGTATAAACTCTTGATGTTTCAACAAGAAGAATTTGTTTTATACCAGAATCTCTCTTCTGCTGGCCTACAGCTGCTATCCTGAAGCACGATCATTCAGAATTCGCCTTGGGATCAAACACTAAATATTGCTTTCTGAGCATTCCTTTTAAATGTTAATTCTCCCTTGAAGAGAAGCAGGGAAACTCACTAACCTATCCTAGTGAGGGTGAGTTTATGTTGGGACAGAATACCAGGGGTTAAGGGTACCACCTAGGGAAAAGTAATCCAAAAGCAAGCAGGCAGAGTAGAGACAACTTATTGTGCTGAGGGCAGACCCTGCCACCAATTTTCAGAACCTAGAATGAGTTAAGTATTTTGACCAGAAGTTTACTCCCTGCTAGTCTTCAAATATTCTAGCTAATTTCATGACATTTGTCCTGACATTTTTGAGCACCTTTGGAAAAGCATTAAAATTAATCTTTCTTTAAAACTAGCATTATCTCACCAGCCAATCTCTTACTACAATTCCTCATACACACGTATCTCTCCATCAGCCACAAGCATTCTTTAAACAGACCAGAAAATAAATATTTTCTCAGAAGAGTTTTGTTGGATTTGAGTTCCTTCTGCTCTCCCCATCCCAACTGCACACCAACAAACTGACTTATTCAGACCTGAATTTAAAAGTGACAGACCAAAAAAAAAAAACAAAACAAAACAAAAAAACAAAAACAACAACAACAAAAACAAGGGTCACCATGTCTGGCTCCTTCCTAAAGTACCTAGTACTTGTTAAAATATAAATTGAAAGGCTCTACTTCTAGAGATTCTGGAAAAGTAGGTCTTCTTTGGATCCTGGGAATCTGCTTTTAAGGAAAAATCTCAGATTATTCTGAGGCCACCTTTTGAGGACTAGCATTTGAGAGCCACCGAAAACCATTGTTTTATACGTACCTTGTTTAAAATGCAATATACAATTCATATGCCATACAATGCACAAATCTTCAGTGACTTTTTTACCTATGCATACACCCATGTGACCATCACTCAGATCAACATATAGAGTATTTCTATCACCCATACTCAGAAAGTTCCCTTGTACTCTTCCCAGTCAACACCCCCTTATCCCCAGAGGTAACTACTATTAGACTGGTAACACTACCTATTAAATTTACCTGCTCTTGAACTTTCAAAAATAGTATCATTTGTCTTTAGCTTCTTTCATTCAACATGTGTTTGAGATCCATCCACATTCTTGTGTGTATCAATAGCAACTTTAGTATTTTTTTTTTACTTCACATTGAATTATTGAATGTTGAAGCTTGAATGGACTTTAAAAGATCACGTATCAGGGATTAGAGGTCCAGCTCAAATATCTACAAGAAACGAGGCAGATAAAGTTTAGGAGTAAAGCAGGTATATGTCATGCAATAGGGAGTGGTAGGACTGCAGAAAACTAAAGAGTGTGTTTTCCAGCTGAAGGGAGCAGCCAGTATTTACTCAGGTCCTGCTAGTGATTGCTATATGGAAATGTGGACCTATCATAAGTTTCTTGATTTCCCAAGAGAAGACAGAAATCTGTATTGTTTTATAGAAACTTCTCATTTTTAATCAACTTTCAAACTAATCAAAACTTATCTGCAGGCTCCCTCTAGCCCAGAGATAGTCAGTTTGCAATCTCTGACCACTTTAGCCTTCTTACTTTCAAATAAGGAAATAAGGCTAAGAAAGAAAGCAACTTATTCATGAACATACAGGAAGTTGGGGGCAGAGCTGAAGAAGTCTAGTATAATAGTTTAAATTATTTAAAGCACAGAGTATAAAGACAGATGGCTTGAGTTGAAGTCCCATCTCTGCCATTTATCAGCTATGTGGGGTTGGGTGGAGGACAAAGAGAGAGACAGAGAGACACAGAGATTTTATGGAAGTTGGACTTTAACTGTTACTTAATTCTTAACACTTATATAACTCTTAGGCCTTTGTTAACCAAAGAAGTAGAATTTTTATTAAACTTTCAGATGATTTATGCAAGCAATTTTTCAGAAATACAGCTATTTTACCTGGTAATGTAAAAGCTGTGGGGAATAAAAAAAAGTGTAATTCTAATACCACATTCTATTGTCTAGTACTTTAGAGTTTTTGAAAGATTCTTTCACAAATATTAGAATCCTAGAATGTTAAAACTAGAAGGCACTTAGGAAATAATCTAATACCCTTCATTTTCTAGATGAGGAAGCACACGTAGAGAGCTTGCTGCCCACCTAAGATCGTACAGCTAGGCTGTGACAGAACAAGAATCTGGATCCTCTAATCACAGAAAACTAACACAAAATATAATTAGATTCCAAGGAGGAACTGCAATCCGTTTTGGCTGCATTTGTAACACTAGCACAGAGCAGAGAGAGGAGGTATGGGCTAGGGAAATCAGGTAAGGCGTTTTGGAGGAGGCAGCTTCTGATCTGGGCCCAGAAAAAAGAACCAGATTTCTAAATATAGAAAGCTAGTCAGAGGGCAAAGACATGTAAAGAAAGGCAGGGTGACTGTGCCATGTGAGTGACACAATGTAAAAACCTTAAAAAGTGAAAAATTGAGCTACCCTATGATCCAGCCATTGCACTACTGGGTGTTTACCCCAAAGATACAGGTGTAGTGAAGAGAAGGGCCATGTGCACCCCAGTGTTCATAGCAGCATTGTCCACAATAGCTAAATCGTGGAAGGAGCTGAGATGCCCTTCAACAGATGACTGGATTAAGTAGTTGTGGTCCATATATACAATGGAATATTACTCAGCTATCAGAAAGAACGAATTCTCAACATTTGCTGCAACATGGACGGCACTGGAGGAGATCATGCTAAGTGAAATAAGTCAAGCAGAGAAAGACAATTATCATATGGTTTTTCTCATTTATGGAACATAAGAACTAGGAAGATCGGTAGGAGAAGAAAGGGGTAAAGAAAGGGGGGGTAATCAGAAGGGAGAATGAAGCATGAGAGACTATGGACTCTGAGAAACAAACTGAGGGCTTCGGAGGGGGGAATGGGATAGGCTGGTGATGGGTAGTAAGGAGGGCACGTATTGCATGGTGCACTGGGTGTTATACGCAACTAATGAATCATCCAACTTTACATCAAAACCCAGGGATGTACTGTATGGTGACTAACATAATAAAAAATATTTTAAAAAAAGACTAGCAAGGTTAGTAGAGTGTAAGTAAAGGAAAAGGGAAACATTGCTGGAGAGGTAGGGTAAAACTATATCCTAGAAGGTTTTGAATACCAAATCAATAAACTTGGACATGAGGCCACAAAGAGGTAATAAGGCTATTTTTTTCATGAAGGTAGTATATGTTCTCATGTTAAGTGTTCTTGCCACACACACACACACACACACACACACACACACACAAGGGACACAAGGAAACTCTAGGAGGTGTTGGATATGTCTATTACTTTGATTGTGGTAATGGTATCGTGGATGTTTGCATATGTCCAAACTCGTGAAATTGTACACAAAAAGTATGTGCAGTTTTTAAAATATGAATTATAGCTCAATAAAGCTGTTTTAATAAAAAAGAATAAAAAAGTATGCTCATATTTCAAAAATAACCCAAATGCTACAGAAAAACATAAAATGACAACTAAAAATCCCCTCCATCTTCACTACCCAGAGTCATTCGTGATTAACAGTTCCTTATGAAACTTACCACAAAGGCCCCCAATGGAGTTCTTTTTAAATAACAATCCTTATTTTTCGAACTGTATCTACTGCAGTTATCCTGGTAAGTACAGTGATTGGATTGCACCATATGTGGGTCACACAAGTGTTGAAAGCAAAAAGCGGCCCATTACTACTACCTGGGCCGCCTGAAGGCAGCTGAAAAAAGAAATCTAGTCTTCTTTAAAAATTAAGAAAATTGGGACACCTGGTGGGTTCATGGGTTAAGTGTCTGCCTTGGCTCCGGTCATGATCCCAGGGTCCTGGGATTGAGCCCGGCATCAGGCTCCCTGCTCAGCAGGGAGCCTCCTTCTCCCTCTGCCTCTCCCCCCTGCTTGTGCGCTCTCTCGCTCGCTCTCTCTCACTCTAACGAATAAATAAAAAAAATCTTTTTTTAAAAATTAAGAAGACCAAAATGACCTTTCAGCCCTTGACACATAATTCATCAGTATAATCTTTCCCATTTGCACATGCTGGCAGACTCTGCTACTGGCATGCATGGAGAAAGTACAAATGTCCCAAGAATCTGAAGTGACTCGTCAGTAATGATATGTTCTGCTTTAGTCTTTCAGCCACAAGATAATCAGAGAACAAGAGGGGGCCTATTTTTCTGTCAGGGATATATATAAGAACTCAATTTTAGATGATCCAGCTGTACTAGAAAAATCATATACAGTAGCGACAAGAACAAAATCACGGTAGAAATGAAATGAAAGGAACCGGGAAATGGAATTTAGTTATGTAAATATGGTCCAAGAGGAAATAATTGAGATGAAACAGCTAAACCGAGAGGTCCATGCTGGGGTTAAGATGAGACAGTCCTGCTTGTTTAATATCCAGTTTCGAGGAGGAAAGGAATTTATTTCAAGCATGGAGTAAATCACAAGCAGGACTACAGAGAGTTAAGAAAACACACATTAGAAAGTTCTGGAAAATGTTAAGAGATAAAATCAGCTGATAGAACATATTCAAGGTCTATCAGGTATTTTTAAGAGGAGGAGCTAATTGGGAGCCAGTAGTTTAGTAAATTAAGAAAATATATAGGGCAGGGACGACTGGGTGGCTCAGGAGGTTATACATCCAATTCTTGATTTGGGCTCAGGTCATCATCTCAGGGTCCTGGGATTGAACACCGCATCGGGCTCAACACTGTGTGGAGTCTGCTTGTCCCTCTCCCTCTGCTCCTCCCCCTGTGCTCTCTTCCTCTTTCTCTTTCTCTTTCTCTTTCTTTCTTTCTTTCTTTCTTTCTTTCTTTCTTTCTTTCTTTCTCTCTTTCTCTTTCTCTTTTTCTCCTTTTCTCTCTCTCTCAAACAAATAAATTTTTTAAAAACAAATACATATGGCAGTGTGAAATTGCCAGGATCACATATTTCTTGACCATGTATATGTGGTGCACATTTGGTTTTTACTGCCATCTCTGTGCCAAATCTCAACTTTCTCTTTGAACAGCTGCATATCACATTACGCATCTGTGAATTATACGCTTCCTTCATACACCTGAGGCTTCGTTCAAACTGAACTGTTGCTTATCCATTTATAGGCTGCAATTCCCGAACTCATGCTTTTGTTTTTGCCGTTTATTCCATTGGGAATGTCCTTTTCTTCATCCATTCTAATTTCACCCTCATGATGGGATGATAAAATTTTACCTTCAAGTCCAACCCAGAAGCTCAACTCAAAGGTTACCACTTTTATTAAACTTTCCCAGATTCTATCCCTCACGCCTTCTCCACCCACCTTACCACATTCACAAGCTCTCTCTCTTTTCCACTTTCATAGGACTTTATCTGGATCTCTTATATGGCATTTAGCACTAGGAAATGTCTCCATTATTAATACTAAAGTACATACGTTGCCTGCTTTACTGGCTGTACACTCTTTGCGAGAAACTACACACACACACACACACCATCATGCCTTTAACTGCTTGGATGCTCAATAAATATTTGCGGTACAATTGTATTAATTATGGTGAGTTTGTATACAAAAAGTTGGGAGGAATTTTGTTTGGATGCTATAGATAAGCCGATACATGAAATTTAGTGGTAATCCCTTTTACCATCAGTAGGATTTTATTATCAGCTACAGTTTAGCAAATGCCTATTGTTACCTACTGACATTATTTTTTTAATGATTTTTTATTATATTATGTTAATCACCATACAGTACATCCCCGGATTCCGATGTAAAGTTCGATGCTTCATTAGTTGCATATAACACCCAGTGCACCATGCAATACGTGCCCTCCTTACTACCCATCACCAGTCTATCCCATTCCCCCACCTCCTCCCCTCTGAAGTCTTCAGTTTGTTTCTCATAGTCCATAGTCTCTCATGTTTCATTCCCCCTTCTGATTACCCCCCTTTTCTTTATCCCTTTCTTCCCCTACCGATCCTCCTAGTTCTTATGTTCCATAGATGAGAGAAATCATATGATAATTGTCTTTCTCTGCTTGACTTATTTCACTTAGCATTATCTCCTCCAGTGCCGTCCATGTTGCAGCAAATGTTGAGAATTCGTTCTTTCTGATAGCTGAGTAATATTCCATTGTATATATGGACCACAGCTTCTTAATCCAGTCATCTGTTGAAGGGCATCTCGGCTCCTTCCATGATTTGGCTATTGTGGACAATGCAGCTATGAACATTGGGGTGCATATGGCCCTTCTCTTTACTACGTCTGTATCTTTGGGGTAAACACCCAGTAGTGCAATGGCTGGGTCATAGGGTAGTTCAATTTTTAACTTTTTAAGGGACCTCCACACTGTTTTCCAGAGTGGCTGTACCAACTTGCATTCCCACCAACAATGTAGGAGGGATCCCCTTTCTCCACATCCTCTCCAACAATTGTTGTTTCTTGCCTTGTCTATCTTTGCCATTCTAACTGGCGTAAGGTGGTATCTCAGTGTGGTTTTGATTTGAATTTCCCTGATGGCTAATGATTTTGAACATTTTTTCATGTGTCTGTTAGCCATTTGTATGTCTTCATTGGAAAAGTGTCTGTTCATATCTTCTGCCCATTTTATGATTTGTTTATTTGTTTCTCATGTATTGAGTTTGAGAAATTCTTTGTAGATCTTGGATACCAGTCCTTTATCTGTAGTGTCCTTTGCAAATATATTCTCCCATTCCGTGGGCTGCCTACTGACATTATTTTTAATCCTCACAATAACTAAGTAATCACCTATTATTATCCTCTACTTTCCAGATGAGGAAAATGAGTCTCAGAGAATATAAGTAATTTGGTCAGGATCACAAACTAGTAAAAAGCAGAGCTATGAATTGAACCTTAGGCTTGCCCTACTTCAAAGCCTCATTTCTTTCCATTAGCATATTGTTTCAAAGCACTTTCACAACTATTATCTCATTTATAGCGTGCAATAAAAATGTAAAGTTGCCAGGGTTGGGTATTTGCCCTCCTCAACACCCCATTCACTGCTGCATCTCTCATCAGTACACTCCACTCTTCTCCAGTCCTACTGAGGGTCTATCACCATCCCTTTAGTTGTCTATAACTCTATACAGACCATACTACCTCTATTGCCTGATTAAGACCTTTACAGGTAAGCCTAAGCACTAAAAAGTAATCTTCTATCATGTGATTTTTAGTATGCTAAACCATGCAATTAATTTTTTAATTTAAATTCAACTTAATTAACATATAGTGTATTATTAGTTTCAGAGGCAGAATTTAGTGATTCACCAGTTGCATATAACACCCACTGCTCATTCCATCAAAGGCCCTCTTTAATGCCCATCACCCACTTACCGCATCCTCACCCACCTCCCCTCAAGCAACCCTCAGTTTGTTTCATACAGTTAAGAGTCTCTTATGGTTTCCCTCCTTCTCTGTTTTTATCTTATTTTATTTTTCCTTCCTTTCCCATATGTTCATCTGTTTTGTTTCTTAAATTCCACATATGAGTGAAATCATATGGTATTTGCCTTTCTCTGACTGACATTTCACTTACTGTAATACCCTCTAGTTCCATCCACATTGTTGCAAGTAGCAAGATTTCATTCTTTTTGATGGCTGAGTAATATTCTGTATGTGTGTGTGTGTGTGTGTGTGTGTGTGTGTGTGTGTATCTCACATCTTCTTTACCCATTCATCTGTTGATGGGCATCTGGGCTCTTTCCATATTTTGGTTATTGTGGACATCACTGCTATAAACACACAAAATTAAATTTTATCTTTAAATGATCACAGTGAAGAGGTGCCTGGGGGGCTCAGTCAGATAAGTGGCTGACAATTGATTTTGGCTCAGGTCATGATATCGGGGTCATGAGATTAAGCCCCATGTTGGGCTCCATGCTCAGCAAGGAGTCTGCTTTTCTTCCTCTCCCTCTGCCCCTCCTCCCAAGAGTGTGCACTCTCTCTCAAATTAATTAATTAATTAAAAAAGAATAAATGACCAAAACATACACATGCTCAGTTTTAAAGCTTCTTTCTAGACCTTCTGATATCTTTCCTTCTCCTTCACCCCACCCTCCTTCCTCTACCCTCCTCTCCCCCTTCCTCTCTCCTTTGCCTTGTTGATGCCATCAACTCTGACTTAGTCTGATTTCTGGGTGAACCAGCATTGGCAAGCCTCAGAGTGTAGGGATCCAGGAAGTAGAGGAGAGGGCCAGATGAAAATAAAGACATCCCCACAAGTTGGATTATAGCAAAGGCCCCATATTCCCTTGTCATGCCATGGTGGTTGTTCCCCCAGCCCTTACCTAGCACATCATCAGGGTTCCATGAAGCCAGAGCACTGAAGTCATTAAGCAAATCTGCCAACACTAGAAGGCATACTAGACCAGTCATATAAGGAAACGAAATACAGAGCCACTTGAATGGTATAATCTGAAGGATGTTAAAATGGTATCTCTGTCCCAGAACATCTTTCCAAACAGAAAGGTCTTGAAAGGGTTGCAGCCTTTCAGAATATCCTATGAAAATGAAAATGCCCCAAGAAAGTTTTTTAGAACTCTAGGAGATAATATCTCAGTAGAATTCATTCCCCAAATGACCATGGATCAAAGGGAAAGGCCATGTAGGTATGCATAGGACAAGAAATAGAATGGGAAGATGGTACATGTCATAAAGGAAGGTAAAAGGGTGACAGATTTTGACTCCTTCAGAGATGTACTAAGGTAGACCTTGTTCGTAGTACTTTACCAGGTGCTCTGGATACCAGTCATATGAGTAAAAAGAATTCTTGGAAAGCTTTGGAAAGGAATTGGGAATTCCAGCTGTCCTAGTGCTATATAGTGTTGATGACAACGAAAAGGTTCAATCTGTACTAAGCACATTATGGGTTAAAATCACAAAAGTTCTGCAAGTTCTAATGCAACCATAGGAATATCAGGTTGAACAAAATAGACATGAGCGTAAGACTGTCCCCAAAGGGTAGCTGGGCATTGGGCCAGAGTCCTGTCAGATAACCTGTCTTGTTGACTATTTACAGGGCAGAAAGGAGGGGCAGGAGCTTGACCCTGACACAGACCTGAAATGTTTCGGATTGTACATCGTCCCCCCCAAATTATGATTCTTAGTGCAGTGTACAAAGTAGAACTTCAAATTACTCAATCCCTCTTTTCTCCCTAAGCTAACAATTAGCATGTGCAATTTATTAACATAACTGAGCATAACTGTGCAGTCTTTTTATATCCATTTAATGAACACATTTGTCTCATGCTTCCCTAAAAATTCATTTGCCCAGTTAACAAAACCTCATTTACTTAAAATATGTTCTTAAGCATTATAAAGACTCCATAAATCTCACAGTGTTGTGGGTGTAAGAAAGATTAAAGTGCAGGTGAAACATGAGAATTTCAATGTGATTACTTTCCTATTCTTACTTTGACTAATCCAGGATATTAAAACTACTTTAGTCATTCTGACAAAAGTCAGTGCAGCTCTTTTTTTCTGCTCAAAAGAGAGTAATTCTGTAAGTTTAGGCAATTTGAAATTTGTATTTAAAGATGATGAGTGTGGTCTTTGCTCTTTAGCAAGAGGGTGGAGGTGAGGAGAAAGGTCCCTATGCTTATCCATTGGGTAAATATGCTTGTAGGCAAGGCACTGTTCACCGCTTTAAAATTCTTAGACTTTTTACAAATCCGTCTTGTTTACTCTACAATCCCCTTGTTAATAATCTCATCATCCTGCTCAAGTACCTCCAGTTCTGATTCTAAAGCATTATTTGGTAAACTAAATCATTCATAACTCAGCCAGGAAGGAAAAAAAGATAAGAAAACTTCTGAGTAGTGAAAAATCGATGCCATAAGAGCCAAACACTGTATATGTCTTCATGTGACAGCCCTGCTCAGCTCCTACACAGTTCTAGCAAGTCACCTACCCAGTTTACTAATTCACAGATGATTAAAGATAACAAATTAAAATGAGGTTACTGCTGCTACAGCTTATTATTATAATTATTATGATTAACCTTTATTACATGTTAGTAGCTACTAAACACTGGGCTAAGACTTTTACATGCATTATTTCACTAAATCCTTGCAGCAATTCTATAAAGTTAAATAAAATTAATAACTTCATTTTATAGTTCCATAAACTGAGTTTTACTTTTCTTTTATTAAAAATATTTTTATTATATTATGTCACCATACAGTACAACCCTAGTTTTTGATGTAAAGTTCCATGATTCATTACTTGCATATATCACCCAGTGCACCATGCAATATGTGCCCTCCTTAATACCCATCACCATCCTATCCCAATCCCCCACCCCCTCCCCTCTGAAGCCCTCCATTTGTTTCCCAGAGTCCATAGTATCTCATGGTTCATTCCCCCTTCTGTTTACCCCCTTTCTTCTTCCCTTTCTTCTCCTACCAATCTTCCTACTTCTTATGTTCCATAAGTGAGTGAAACCATATGATAATTGTCTTTCTCTGCTTGACTTATTTCGCTTATCATTATCTTCTCCAGTCCCATCCATATAGCAACAAATGTTGAGAAATTGTTCTTTTTGATAGCTGAGTAATATTCCATTCTATATAAGGACCACATCATCTCAATCCAGACAACTGTTGAAGGGCATCTCGGCTCCTTCCACTATTTAGCTATTGTGGACAATGCTGCTATGAACATTGGGGTGCATATGGTCCTTCTCTTCACTACTTCTGTATCGTTGGGGTAAATACCCAGTAGTGCAATTGCTGGATCATAGGGTAGCTCAATTTTTAACATTTGAAGGGAACTCCACACTGTTTTCCAGAATGGCTGTACCAACTTGCATTGCCACAAACAGTGGAAGATGGATCCCCTTTCTCCACACCCTCTCCAGCAATTGTTACTTCCTGCCTTGTCAATCTTTGCCATTCTAACTTGCATGAGGTAGTATCTAAATGTGGTTTTGATTTGAATTTCCCTCATGGCTAATGATGGTGAATATTTTCTCAGGTATCTGTTGGCCATTTGTATGTCTTCATTGGAAAAGTGTCTGTTCATATCTTCTGCCAATTTTATGATTTGTTTATTTATTTCTCGTGTATTGAGTTTGAGAAGTTCTTTGTAGATCTTGGATACCAGTCTTTTATCTGTAGTGTCATTTGCAAATATATTCTCCCATTCTGTGGGCTGCCTCTAGGTTTTTTTGATGGTTTCCTTGGCTGTGCAGAAGTTTTTTTATCTTGATGAAGCCCCAAAAGTTCATTTTTTCTTTTGTTTCTCTTGCCTTTGGAGTTGTGTCATGAAAAAAATTGCCATGGCCAATGTCGTAGAGGTTGCTGCCTATGCTTTCCTCTAGAATTGTGATGGATTCCTGTCTCACATCGAGCTCTTTCATCCATTTGGAGTTTATCTTTGTGTATGGTGTGAGAGAGTGGTCAAGTTTCATTCTTTTGCATGTAGCTGTCCAATTTTCCCAGCACCATTTATTGAAGAGACTGTCTTTTTTCCACCGGATGTTTTTTCCTGCTTTATCAAAGATTAGTTGCCCAAAGAGCCGAGGGTCCATTTCTGGGTTCTCTATTCTGTTCCATTGGTCGATGTGTCTGTTTTTGTGCCAGTACCATGCTGTCTTTGTGATCACAGCTTTGTAGTACAGCTCGAAATCCGGCATTGTGATGCCCCCAGCTTTGTTTTTCCTTTTCAACAGTTCCTTGGGGATTCGGGGCATTTTCTGGTTCCATACAAATTTAAGGACTATTTGTTCCAGCTCTTTGAAAAATGTCCTCGTTATTTTGATCGGGATAGCATTGAAAGTGTAGATTGCTCTGGGTAGCATGGACATTTTAACTATGTTAATTCTTCCAATCCATGAGCATGGAATATTTTTCCATCTTTTTATGTCTTCCTCAATGTCTTTCAAGAGTGATTTATAGTTTCTAGAATATAGGTCCTTTACGTCTCTGGTTAAGTTAATTCCAAGGTAACGTATGGTTTTTGGTGCTATTGTAAATGGGATGGATTCCCTAATTTCTCTTTCTTCAGTCTCGTTATTCGTGTATAGAAATGCAACTGATTTCTGGGCATTGATTTTGTATCCTGCCACATTACTGAATTGTTCTATAACTTCTAATAGTTTGGGAGTGGATTCTTTTGGGTTTTCCATATAGAGTATCATGTCATCTGCAAAGAGAGACAGTTTGACTTCTTCTTTGCTGATTTGGATACCTCTTATCCCTTTTTGTAGTCAGATTGCTGTTGCAAGGACTTCTAGTCCTATGTTGAATAATAATGATGAGAGTGGGCATCCTTGTCGTGGTGCTGATCTTAAGGGAAAGGCTTCTGGCTTTTCCCCATTGAGGATGATATTCTCCGGAGGCTTTTCATACATGGTTTTTATGAAATTGTGGAATGTAACCTCTATCCTTATACTCTAAAGCATTTTAATGAGGACAGGATGCTGTATTTTGTCAAATGCTTTTTTATGCATCAATTGAGAGGATCATAGGGTTCTTGACCCTTTTCTTGTTGATATGATCTATCACACTGATCCATTTGTGAATGTTAAACCACCCTTGCATCCCAGGGGTTAATCCCACTTGGTCATGATGGATAATCCTTTTAATGTACTGTTGGATCCTATTAGCTAGGATCTTGTTGAGAATTTTGGCATCCATATTCATCAGGGAAATCGGTCTGTAATTTTTCTTTCTGATGGGGTCTTTGCCTGGTTGAGGATCAAGGTAATACTGGTCTGATAGAATGAGTTTGGTAGTTTTCCTTCTGTTTCTATTTTTTGAAACAGCTTCAGGATAATAGGTATTATTTTTTCTTTGAATGTTTGGCAGGATTCCCTGGGGAATCCGTCAGGCCCTGGGTGCTTGCTTTTTGGGAGGTTTTTGATCACTGCTTCAATCTCTTCAAAATTAATAGGTCTGTTTAAATAATCAATTCTTCCTGTTTCAGTCTTGGTAGTTGATAGGTTTCCAGGAAGGCAACCATTTCCTCCGGATTGTTTAATTGATTGGCATAAAGCTGTTGATAAAAGTTTCTAATGATCCTTCCAATTTCTTTGGTGTTGGTTGTGACCTTTCCCTCTTCATTCATAATTTATTAATTTGGGTCCTTTCTCTATTCTTTTGAGTAAGTCTGGCCAGTGGCTTATCAATCTTATTTATTCTTTAAAAGAACCAGCTTCTAGTTCTGTTGATCTGCTCTACTGTGCTCCTGGTTTCTAATTCATTGATCTCTGCTCTAATCTTGACCACCTGCCTTCTCATGCGTGGGTTAGGCCTGTTCTTCTGTTCCAGCTCCAGCTTCTTGAGGTGAGAATATAGAAACTGCATTTTAGATTTTTCTATTCTTTTGAGTGAGGCTTGGTTGGCTATGTATTTTCCCCTTAGGACAGCCTTTGCAGTGTCCCATAGGTTTTGGACAAGTGTGTTTTCATTCTTATTGGTCTCCATAAACTGTTTAAATTGATTTTTCATTCCCGGGTTTATCCAATCATTCTTGAGTAGGATGGTTCTTAGTTTCCAAGTGTTCGAGTTTCTTCCAAATTTTTCCTTGTGATTGAGTTCCAGTTTCAAAGCACTGTGGTCTGAGAATATGCATGGAATAATCTTAGTCTTTTGGTATCAGTTGAGACCTGTTTTGTGACCCAGTACATGGTCTATTCTGGAGAAAGTTCCATGTGCATTAGAAAAGAATGAGCATTCTGTTTTTCTGTGGTGTAGTATTCTGTATATATCTATGAGGTCCATCTGGTCCAGTATGGCATTCAAAGCTCTGTTTCCTTGTGATTTTCTGCTTAAGTAATCTGTCTATTTCTGATAGTGGAGTGTTGACATCCCCTACTATTAATGTATTTTTATCTATATATCTCTTTATTCTGGTTAAGATTTGGCTTGTCTATTTTGCTTCTCCCCTATTGGGGGCATAGATATTTATAATTGTCATATCCACTTGTTGGATACATCCTTTAAAAATAATATAATGTCCTTCTGTATCTCTAAATACAGTCTTTAGATTAAAATCCAATCTGTCTGATGTGAGAATTGCTACCCCAGCTTTCTTTTGTGGTCCATTGGCATGAAAAATGGTTTTCCATCCCTTCACTTTCAGTCTGGATGTGTCTTTAGGTTCAAGATGAGTCTCTCGTAGACAGCAAATGGATGGGTCATGTCTTTTTATCCAATCTACAACCGTATGGCATTTTATGGAAGCCTTTAGGCCATTCACATTGAGAGTGATTATTGAGAGATATGATTTTAATGATGCCATGTTGCCTTTAAAGTCTTTGTTTCTATAGATTGTAAATTTCTGTTCTGTGTCGCTCTTGGGGCCTTTTTACTTTTATAGAACCCCCTTTAATATCTCCTGTAGGGCTGGTTTCGTGGTTACGAATTTGGTCAGTGTCTGGCGATTCTGGGTGGTCCTTATCTCTCCATACCCTGCCAACCCTCCCTCTCACTCCAGGTCTGTGTAGACAGGTCTGCCATAATTCTATATTTTTGCCTCTGTACGTGAGAAATTTCTTCACCCTGGCCGCTTTCAATACTGTATCCTTGGATCTATTATTTGCGAATTGCACTATGACGTAATGTGGTGTGGTTTGTCTTGCTTGACCTTGGAAGGGGTCCTCTCTGCTTCTCGGACACGAATGCTTGTTTCCTTTGATAGATTAGGGAAATTTTCAGCTACAATTTGTTCAAATATCTCTTCTAGCCCTCTCTCTTTCTCCACCCCCTCAGAGATGCCGATGATTCTGACATTGGGACATTTCACTGAGTCTGTAATCTTCCGTAATCTACATTTTTGAGATTGGATTTTTTTGAGCCAAGTTTCTGTTTTAGCTTTCTCTTCTGCAATCCCATCCTCCAATTAACTAATTCGTTCTTCTGCCTCATTTACCCTGGCCATCAGAGTATGTAGTTTTGACTGCATTTAATTCATACCATGTTTAATTTCTGTCTGAGTCACTCTCATTTCCACCCTTAGTGATTGTATATTCTCATTAATACTTTCTTTAATATTTTTTTCAAGTCTACACATCAGCTTGACCATTGTTACTTTGAACTCCATTTCTGATAATTTGGTTATATCCATTTTCGTCAGTTCTGTGGCAGAGGCCACAAACTCATTGTCCTTTCCGTGCCTGGGGGGATTTCTCCTTCTCGTCATTCTGATGAGGAGAGGTTGTGGGGATGCCCAGAGCCCAAATTATTGACCAGAACCCAGGCAGTGTGCACTTGTTTTATAGGGACCTTAGGGATGTGGGCTTCTTGATTTTTCAGCTTGCCTTCTGGGGAGAGAGGCCTGCTGCGCTGATATTCAGGCAGCCCAGTTTGGGTAGAGTCTCCCCATCCCCTGTGAGGGGGAATGGGTATAGGCACAATGTTCGCTGGTGTTTCCGGGCTTTTGTTCTCTGGAGGCTTTCCCTGGTGGTTTGCTGTGCCTCTTCTGAGGGTCAGAGCAGCAGTGGCCGAATCCCAGCCTCTCTCTGAGAACAGAGAGATCACAGTCCACTCTCCACTGAGCTCTCTTGGCCTCTTTAACTCTGTTTCTGTTGTTGGTGCTAAAAACCCTGCAGCGACCTGGTTTGTGCACCCCACAGCCGGTGTCCAACCCCTTCACTTCCAGGGCTGGCATGTTTCTGCCCTTTGTGCTTCTAGCACTGCCAGCCACCCCTGGTTCCTGTGTGTGCTCCTGAGCTCTCTGTTTCAGTGTGGTTAGTGCACTCTCCAGAGCTCCGGTTTTCAATCAGTTCGCGCGTGTGCTCCCGAGCTCCCGGTTTCAGTCTAGTTCGAGTGTGCACTCTGGAGCTCCGAATTTCAGTCTGGTCACGCACGTGTTCCTAGGCTCATGGTCTCAGTCTGCTCTCTTGCGGGTGCCCATCCATAAGTCCAGCCGCTCTCCAGTGCAGGTGGCTACTGCTTCCCGGCGCCCCAGCACGGTGGCTCCCTCCCCCTTCCGTTTATTTTGTGCGTGGATTCACGGCTCCCTGTCTCATACCTCAATACTCAGTGCTGGAGATGTTCATTTGTAGAGATCCAGATGTATCTTCCTGCATCTCAGGCTAATTCCACGGGTTTTTAGGATGGTCTGGTACATATCCAACTAGACTCAGGGGACCAGCTGAAAAAGTGGACACCTACTCCTCCCACAAACTGAGTTTTAGACTAAATTTTAGGATTAATTTTCAAATTTATCTATATTTAGTATGGACAGGCATATAGGTAACAGTGTAAAGGGCTATGAGATAGCCTGATAGCAAAAGATTAGAAAAAACACAAAGAAGAGAGAAATTACATGTAGTTGGAAAGCATAGCAATTTGAAGGTTTTTAATTTGGAGACAGGCTACTTCATACCTCTCAGCAGCTTTCAGAAGGCAATGCGGCATTACAACACAGCTGAGGAGCTGGTTTGTGTACTTATGACCTCCAAACAATTAAGAATAAATTATTTTTAAAATCATTTACTTAAAATTGAGAAAAAAGTGTAATATATGCTGTAAATATTTATTTTTTAATTGGTAATGTAAATCTCAACTCTGCGTTTTGGATTCTCAAAGGGAAAGCTTCAGTTATCTGAAAAATTCATATAAATATAACACATTATTCCCTGACGACGGTGGTATTTTTTATGTGTGGTATGTTTCCAAAGACTAAAACATTAAAAGAGAAGGAGACAATATAACCTGATTTGCAAAAGATTTTACTTCTCTTTTCAAAGCCTCTGGATTCTGGTTCAGTTAGTCCAATCAATTTGCTGTGGTTTGAGCATATTCCATCACCAGGGTTTATCCAGTATGCTGACTAATTTGGAACTGATTGTTTTGAAAGGAGACTTGGGAACACACTGACTAGATGTGTAATTTGAAGTTGCCAAAGACACCCCCCAGCCCCACTCTAGTAAAGAGACAAAAATAGCTGTCCCTTAGCCCTACCTAAAATGGCTATGTGGCCTAGGTTCGGGATGTGATTGTAATTTGTCATGAGAAGAGAAGGTGAGATCTCGAATGAGGTAATTTCTCAAGAGGCCAGCCATCGGTGGAGAACCTAGGGTTGGCTTAGTGCACCAGAGTGGCTCAGGGAAGAATGAGAACCCTGGAGAAAGACATTCAGAATAAGCCAGGGTCCCTGCAAGACTACTACAGGTACCCTTCAACAAAGTTGGCCTCATCCACAATCTTACCTATTATACCTTGCCTAGATCTATTCATGGTAAAGATCCCAAGAAAGCATTGCAGGAAGGGACCTTAGGGACTGAGTAGATAGAATGGGGAAGAGGCTGAGAGACACTGCAGGCTGCACTCTGAGTGAGAATTAAACAAATGGCCTAGTGTGGATGGAGTAAGGGGAGGTTACATGAGACAGACATAAAAAAAAAAAAGTCCCAAACCACTGTGGTCATTCAGAAATGTTTGCAACTTTTTACAAGGGCAGTGGTATTACTCCTAATTTCCTAGCCAAATATTTATTAACTTAACCAAGGACTGAGTACATCAGGCTGCCTCACATCAGTGCAGCATCTCACCTGCCCTGCAGCTCTAAACTGTGAGGTAGTGTAAAAAAAAAAAGCAAAACAAAACAAAACAAAACAAAACCTCTTCCACACTCTAAATAGCTATGCTACAGAGGAAAGTTGGAATGTGTTCTGGGAGTGGGTGTGTTTATTTGAGTTCAGTGTGTGCAGAAAAGGCAAGCCTCCACAGCCATTTACACATTTTCCTCCTCAACGATGGGTACACAGACAGCTGAGCTCCTGGACTAAGTCTCTGAATGGTAATGTACATTTATAAAGATTATTTTCTTAACTATTTTGAGGCATTTTATAAATAATATGCATGTGTCTGCTGAGCATATATATATATATATATATATATATATATATATATATTTAGTCAACTTTTGCTTATTTTCTCCTGAGGCTGATCTTGTGTGGTTACTTCTGTGGTACAATTTCTGAGGTGTCAGAAAGAGTTTCTACCTCAGCCACCCAAAAATATCTCTTGGGTTGACCCACCACAGAGCCTAAAATCTCCACATTGCTCAAACATTTGATTTAGTCATTGAAAGCAGCTGTTAAAATCCCAATGTTACATTGGGATATTAAGCAAGCAGACATAAGAAATTAAAGACTATGTAAAAGAGAAAAGAATATGGAGAAATTGCTTCTAATGTTAAGTTTCAAAAGAAGAAAGCAAAATTACATACACAGTCTGGATCAGATGTTGTTCTTAAAATGTTGTGGGCTCAGAACGAGCATATAAGATTCAGCTCATGAATATGAGCCTATAGTAAAAGAAACCCAGCATTGTTAGGCAGGTTTTGTTCTAATTTATTTTAAATGAGTGCTTTCCACACTTTCTGGTCCTCAGATCCCACTCTTTTTACAGTGTATCTCATATATCCCTTGCTGAGCTCCAGAGGCTCCCAATGACCTGGTAATCAACCTTGGTGGGACCCAAATCCCTACCTCCTGGAAAATTCACAGAGCCTGACATCTTTTAGAAAGGGGCTTTTTCTAAATGGAGCTTTTAGAAAAATCACCCAATCTTTCTTGGTAGCAAACTGCCAAACCAAGCCCATTTCCTCAAAAGATGGTAGAGATCTCAGCAGCCTCCCATATTGCTCTGAAATTGGAGAATAAAATTTTGCAGGCCCAAGTGAAGTGGCTGATGGAAGAAAATGTTGCCCCACAGGCTCAGATCCCAGAGCTCCAGATGCCCCAAGCAGCCAAGGAGGCTGAACCACTCCAGAAGCCCTCAGAGTCCCAGGAAACCCAGAAACCCCTAGAAAACCTGGATCTCCCAGAAGCCAGGGAGTGCCAAGAATTCCCAGAAGTTGGGGTTCCCCACAATCTCAGAGATCTCCAGGAGCTCCCAGGCTGGAAGCCCCCTGCAGCCCAGGAGAACCAGGAAACACCAATGGTCCAAGATACCAGAAGCCCTTGGAACCCCTAGCAGCCCCAGAGTCCCTGGAGCTTCCAGTGATCCATGAGCCACCAGTGCCTTCACTGGTCTGTGAGCTCTCAGCAGCCCGAAAATCCCAAAATCTTCCAGAGGTCAAGGAACTCCAGAAGCCCCTCTTGGCATAGGAGGCCTACAGGCTCTCAGAAGTTAAGAGGGCCCAGGAGCCCCCAGATACCCAGCATGTCCCAGTGCCCCAGAAGCCTCAGAATTCAGAGCACCAGGATCTTCCAAGTGCCCAGGAGACCCAGGAGGCAATAAAACACCAGGAGACCCCAACACACCTGGAGCCCTTTAAGCTTCCAACTCTCCAGGAGTCTCTGGAAACTGGAATGCCCCACCAGCCTCCAGATCCTTTAGATGCCCAGGAGTTCCTAGAGTCCTCAGCACCACAGGAGTCCCTGGAGGGCCTAAGAGCTGCTTTGACATCAGCAGCTTCAGAGTTCCCACAGTCCCCCAGTGGGTTAGAAGGTGAAGCTTTCTCCATAGAATACTGTTTAGCCTTCAGCAGAGATGCCCAGAAGCTTTCTGAGTTCGGGTTCAGTTGAATAGTTACATGAGAGTCAGAGGACACCTGTATCCCACCGAAACAGCTATGGTGAGCTTTGTTGGCAACTGGTTCTCAGGTGAGGCAGGAATGTGTTTTTAGCCCTTACTAGATATCCAAGGTGCCCTGTTGGAGCAATATGAAAGTTTCATAGAAGTGCTCCAGGATACTCTTGACAGTCCAGAACATGGAAGATGCCAGTCACTGCATCTGTCAGCTTTGCCAATGGGAGGATCCTGTCCACCAGTATGTGACCCACTTCCATCTCTGCTCAAGAGCTAAACTGGAATGAAAGCATTCTCTGCATCCAATTTCAGGAAGGGCTTGCCAGTTCTGTCCCAGATGATCGGTCTCACACAAGCGCAGCAGCAACCAACCTATCTGATCTGATCACTCAGTACCTAGAAGAGAAGCTAAGTGGTAAGCTTGATCCAAATCCACAAGAAGCAAGCCCTTCTGAGGAGAGAGCAGGGCCTGAGAGTTCACTAGCTGAAAACCAGCCTGTGAAAGCCACAAGCAATAGCCCACATCTCAGTGAAGCTGAACAAGCTCACTGCTGTGAAGGCCACTTGTGCCTCTACTGTGGTCATCCTGGTCATTTTGACAGAGGTTGCTCTGTCAAGCCTCACTGTGCACAGTAGGTGGGAAACATCAAGGCCCAGCAGTAAGGGGGAACCCAGGCAGGCCAATTTACAAATATGGGTCCCCCTCATTTCCATATCCATGTCTCATACCCTATGTCTTATTGTTGAATTCTGACTGGGAAGACAGCAGTTCTTTGAGCAAGCAATGGTGGATCCAGGATCCTACAGAAACAGCATTGACCATTCTGCAGTTCTTCGAGAGAATCTGCCCATCCACAATAATATCTTTTCTCTGATGCTTGAAATGGTAGATGGTCATCCACTGATTAATGGACCCATAACCAAGGAAACACCACCTGTGGAAGTTAAAATTGGAAACCACGTTGAAGAGCTCCAGGTTGACATTATTCACGTGCCATGCTACCCTCTGATTCTTGGAATTCACTGGCTTGAAACACACAATCCAAACATTGAGTGGTGTACCTGCACTATGTCCTTTCCATCCCATTATTGTCACTACAGTTGCTTCAGGCACAAGTGGAATAGAAGATGTCATGATGAAATAATTGCTGAATAGATCTTGTGTCCTAGTGACTGAGCTTAACAACCTGTTTTCTGTTACCTTAGCTGTCATCAGCGTTTGGTGCTCTCAGACTCTTCCACTGATAGGGCATCTGGCCTCCCAACTCTTGGTTTCAGCTCAGGTCATGATCTCAGAATCCTGAGATAGAGCTCATGTTGGGCTCTTGGCTCAGTGAGAGTCTGCTTAAGGTCCTCTCTCCCTCTGTTCCTCCCCCTTCCCTGTGCTCGTTCTTTCTCTCTCTCAAATAAATATAAATATATAGATAGATGATAGATAGATAGATGATAGATAGATGATAGATAATAGATGATGATGATAGATAGATAGATGATAGATGATAGACAGATAAAAGATAAATAGTAGATAGATGACAGATATTTAAAAAAAAAAAATCTTCCACTGAACCTCTGGAAAGGAACTAAGGGTACTTGCACAATGACCGTGCCTCTCAGATCACGCAATGATCTCAGATCAGGCAATGAATCTAATGACTGAGTTGTTTTTTATCAACAACTCTGCATGCCCCCACCTTGAACCCTGAGTGAATGTGGGACTGTTTTAATTACAATATATACTAACAAAATGCATGAGAATAGATATTAAGAACTAACATTGAAAAAGTGTAGTTGAGGGGCGCCTGGGTGGCTCAGTCAGTTGTGCATCTACCTGAGGCACAAGTCACGATCTCAGAGTCCTGGGATTGAGCCCTACATTGGGTTCCTGCTCAGTGGGGAGCCTGCTTCTCCCTCTTCCTCTGCCCCTCCCCCTGCTAGTATGTGTGCTCTCTCTCTCTCTCTCTCCCTCTCTCTCTATCAAATCAATAAAATCTTAGAAAAAGTGTTGTCAGACTGACTTGACTTTTTTTTATCAAGATTTTCTTTATCACAACAATTACAACATTTTCTCAATAAAGAAAAAAATTTACAAGTGATATTTTTCAAAAACCAGTAAACATTGGCAATTTCTACTGGTGTTTGAATTACTTCATGGCATAGTTGAGGGAATAGGAAATGGACAAGTAAATTGGGAGAGAGGAGATTGGAAAAGGCTTAAAGTTTGGGTGAGATCCTGAATATTCCAGGGGTAGTCAGGTCAGTGGTTGATGGGGTTGGTGGAAATGGAAAGAGTAGGGGATGCTTGTGGTGGAGGGAAATTGTGTAAGGTATGGAGGGATTAGTGGGGAGGGTAGAGGGAAGGTTGAGAAGACTGTTTGGGGACAATTGGGAGGAAAGTTTGGAAAGGGTTCAGGTGAGGGCTAACGGGTGCTAATGGCAGGGAAGAGAGGAGGATAAATTCCAACAAAAATAGAAGGAGCAGCAACAGAAATATTGAGCAATTTTAAAAGGAAACTTTTTGGACTTTGTAAGTTAACCAAATAAAAGCATTGAAGAAAGTAATGAGACCCCTCAGTGTCCCAACTTTCCCAGTAATGTGACAAGGTCTTATTCCCTGTACCAGGGACACTTGTCCTAAGGCTCATGCCTGTTAATCTGTTCTTGCTGGTGCATAGGGATGGGGTAACAGGAATCAACTTTCAACACATGCAGATCATTAGAAGCCAATTTTACCTCTCCCACATACAAAGGTTGCCCCACCCTACTAACCATGCTGCTTGCATGACACACAGAGAGCCAGGCCAATGAAAGGAACTTATGTCCTTATGGACCTGAGAGGGGGTAGTGTCCTGACTTAAATCACACACATACACATTCCCACAAACTACAGGGTGGGGGGATCAAGGGGTGGGATCCCCAGGTAAAATATAAAATATCATCAAAGTAGATTCTAATGTTTTCCTCTGTGTTTTCAACACTCCTTTTGGAGTCTGAAGCCACGTGAAGGGGATTCTGCCTCTTAGACAAATAATCAAATATATAATCATAACCCTAGGAGATAGATGAGGAACCTACCATTCATTGATCACCTAATATGTTCCAGCTATAATATCAGGCTGTTATACACATTCACTTACGTCTCAGAACAACCCAGTGTAGTAGGTATGTTTGCTCCTATTTTATCTATGAGCAAATAGAGGCCCAGGGAGGTCAGCTCACTTGCCCAAAGTCACAGCATTAGTAAGTGATGGAGAACTGTTTGGTCTTCAGAGCCTGTGTCCTTTTTCCTACAGCATGCAAGTTTCCCTAACACAGTGGTAAGGGCCAAATGAGATTGTGGTGACAGAGAGCTAGATGAGATAACCCTGAAAAGGGGAGAGGATCTATGGAGCATACGAACTAGGAAGATCAGTACACATATTGCATGGTGCACTGGGTATTATAAACAACTAATGAATCATCGAACTTTACATCAAAAACCAGGGACGTACTGTATGGTGACTAACACAATATTATAAAAAATATTTTAAAAAATATTTAAAAAAAGAAAAGGGGAGAGGGGACTCAGAATAAAAATTGCAGGGACCATTTGGGTAGTAGTTGTGTTTCCCCAGTTCCCTTGATCTTACTCTCAACCCGTCTCCACCCCATTAACCCTCAAACTTTCTATTTCATCTGTTGGAAAAATTCCTTTTGTTAAACTGATTGCACAGCCCCCTTTCACACAGCTAACCCAAATAATAAAATGTGTGACAGTAACAAATACATACTAAATTGAAACATTGTATGAGATGATGAAAGTAACAGTAATAACTACCATTTAATAAGCACCTGGGTTTTGCCAGACATTGGACAAAGTAATTCCAGTATTATTAGCCCCTTTATACAAATCAAAGAAGTGAAACCCGCTGAGGTGAGGTCACTTGCCAAAGGTCACACTGCTAGGAATTGGTAGATGCTAAAAACAAACCCTAATCTGTCTCATTTCAGAGCTGGAATTCTAGCCAATACACCACACTGCTTCTCAGGCTGAATAAACTTTACTCTTTAGTAACCGCTTTAACAATATTTACTCACTAGACATGAGTTATATTACTTTAGAAAAAATATATTAATTTGTTAGTGCATTTATTTATTCATTCATTTAACAAGCATTTACTGAATGTCTTCAATGTTTCAGGCAAAGCATGGAGGAAGAGGAAGAGAGGTACAAAGATGTCTAATGTATGACTCATGGTTCTTGCTCTGACCACAGTTAACAGGGGAAGCTGTTGTGCAACAGAGCACTCCTGGTATACAGAGGAAAGCACTAAGTTTGCTGTGAACTAAAAAAGTGTGGTTGGAACTGGGTCTTGAAGGAACCTCATTGGAAACAAAAGGGAGGGCATGGTTTTCTAGACTGAATAAAGTGCACACGAAAAAGCAAGTTGGATGGAAAAATAATGGCGAAAAGATAGTTCTGTTTCACTGGAGAGTAGTGATGTGTGTACATGTGTGTAGGGTGACTGGTGGGTGTTGGTGGGGAGATGAAACTTGACAGGGAAATTGGAAATTTCAGGTTAAAGACCTATCTATCTGGGTAAAGTGTATAAAATTTATCCCGTGGCCAACTTGTATTGGAATCTTTGTTTTTCTCCTGTGTTAGATTGGGTGTGCTTTTTTTCTCTCTTGCTGCAAAGTAATGCACACTCATTGTAACAAAGTCATATATATCAGAAGTTTATAACATAAAAGCAATATGCCCCTTGTCTTACAAATTAGTTTTTTTAAGTAGGAAAGAAATATGATTCATTTATATGGTAGAAATTTGATAGCAATGTAGAAAATAACAGAGAAAATGATAAAGTACCCCTATTATTTTTTACCTCCTTAAATTTTATGAAGATAGTCTCAAATCATCAAAAGCAAAGAATTAAAAGTAAATTAAGCCCAATTTTCCTCAAATATTTATTTTGAGTTCCTAGTATAAGCAAGACATTGGAGTATGCACACATATACACAGGATGTTCCAACCATCAAAAATTTTACAATCTGATAATGGATAAGAGCTCACAAATTACAAGAAACTGCCTTTCCATTTGGACTTTTCTAGTTTCAGATTTTAAAGATTCTAACTGGAGAGGATTTTCTGAAATTATATATTCTGCAATACTGGCACAGATACAAAGACAACAGTTCCCTCTTTAGCTAACTTTTTAAAGTTTAAACTTTAATAAGAAAAGTAATCTCTATAATAAATTTTGATATCTAGCATATTACTAGATATCAAATATTAAATGAAAAGAGTAATATAGGGGTTAGAAAATTAAGGGTGAGAATATTAGGATAAACTCCTCAGTTTGTGGCTTACTGGCTGTATGACCTATTTCATTTATGAAATGAGAATAATAATACTTGCTTTACCTACCCAATGAAGGTAAGGAAAGCATCAGATGAAAAAGCTCATGCTAAGTAAACACCATGAAAGTTTAAAATGGTATTTAAATAAAAAGTATTAAAATAACTTATGTTTGTAATAATGACCCCAAGGGCCTCCATGGTACTAAAATGTCTGTTTCAGGCTTCCAGTTATGGAATGAATAAGTCATGAGAATAAAAGGTACAGCATAGGAAATATAGTCAATGGTAATGTAATAGCATTGTATGGTGACAGATGGTAGCTATGCTTGTGGTGATCATAGCAGAAGGTATAGAGAAGTTGAATCACTATATTGTACACCTGAAACTAATGTAACATTGTGTGTCAACCAAACTCAAATGAAAAAATTTAAATAAAGTAAAACAATCAACAGAACAATAATTTTAATAAATATGACAAAATTTTAATATTTAAATTATATACAGTACATAGCATTGTTAAGACAAACATTAAGACCTACCTCAATAAATGGATGTGCAAAAGAACATTTATAGAAAAGAAAATGCCATTAGCAAATAAACATCATAAGAAGCATTCAGCTCATAGTAATAAACACATATTTAATAATGAAAAATAAATAAAATGCCTATTTACTTATTTATTAAGATTTTTATTTATTTATTTGACAGAGACAGACAGCAGGCGAGAGAGAACACAAGCAGGGGAAGTGGGAGAGGAAGCAGCAGGCTTCCAACAGAGGAGCCTGATGTGGGGCTCGATCCCAGAACACCAGGATCACACCCTGAGCTGAAGGCAGGCGCTTAACGACTGTGTCACACAAGCGCCCCTAAAATGCCTATTTAAATTCATTTCAATTTCACAGACATCTAGTAAGTATTTGTCTGCCACTACTCTATATTGTCAATCAAAGGAAGATTCAATTAAGTTTGATATAATTATTGTTTTAAGTAGATTTTCGGTATTATTATAATCAAATTATTTGAATATAGAAATAACAACTTTGGTATATATATATATATATATATATATATATATATATCAGCACTTTATTTATCAAAATAGTATATTATTTAAAATGCTACTTCTTTCCTGAGGTATATCACCTAAATAAGAACTTTAATTGGTCTGAGCCTATTTCTTCATCTATTTAGCCCAGGCTGGAGAAAACAATTCCACAAATTAATCTTCATGTCCCCACCAAAAGAAAATTAAAAAGTGAAACTCTTAAGACTGTCATGTTTTCCATTTTGAATTTATTTATATGATTTCTACATAAAAACAATTGAAAGTTAAAATGTCAGATGGTACTGGCCTCTAAGTCATAATGTCTACTGGAAACAACTGCCATCATCGTTTAATACGACTAACAGGATCCTCACTTTGGTTATTATTCCACCTCAAAATAATTCAAATATGTGAGAAAGTTTGGTGAAGAGTTTTAGTTTGGAGAATGTGTGACATATTCCGACCAGGTTGGTGGGGGGGGTGGGGAGGAACAAGTGCTAGCAGTAGTCAAATGTGCCTGATTTACCTCAAATGGGAGAACCATTATGTATTCTGATACAGATGAAAATGTGATATGGCACAGAAACACAAAATAGTCATATGTGCACAGGACATCTGGCAACCTAAAATTTGCATGAGAAAGAGAAAGCATGAAATTTTACAGCCACTGTTGTAAATTCGGAACAGAATGTCTGAAACCCTATACCTGATCTCACTGCTTTTCTTTGCCTTTCACATTGCTTTTTCCTGTCAGTTATACCACAAATACCACATAAAAAGCAACAAATGAACCAGCTGTATAGACGGTGAAGCTCTTCTAATTATTAGAAGAAAAGGCAGCTGAACTCCAATATTATTAAAGGCAGTCCCAAAAGGGTAAATACCAAAGGGAATTTCCATATTTCAACTTCTATGTTTGTAACACTGACTTTTGTTGTAAAATTGGACGTGTGCCTGAAGTAATGGGAGAGACACCAATTAGGGACTAGTCAAAATAAAATCACACTTAAGAATTAACAATATTCAATGGAAAATATTGATATGTTCCAATACTTCAATTTTTTTTACCAATAAGTTTTTATTTATTCATTGTATTTTCCCAGGGTAAAGAGAGAAAGGTGAGGGTCAGCATGTGTGTTAAAAAAAAAAAAAAAGCAAGTGAGAAAGGAAGTACCCAGCACAACAAAATCTCCATCAAACAAACAGTCCCCAGGGATGGAGTCACTAAAGCCCAAGGGGGATCAGTCTCCTGCAGTTCAGAAATGAGAGGAAGGAATGAGGGAAAGAACAGATAGATACAAACTTTCATACCTTCTCCCTTTCCCAATAAATTTCAAGAATTCACACAAAACTTTGGTTTCTAGCAGTAAACAACGGGTTACATTCGTCTTTCTGCTATTACATAGTCTTGTGGCCACTTTGATACAAGTTTCTTGCACCCACATAAAAGTTCTTGGGTGACTTGGATATTCATCTTCCCTTTCTTGGTCTCTTGGCCCTAGTTTCTACATGGAAAGCCATCCTCATTGCTTCTGCTTCTCTCTACCCCAAGATTAGAGAGTAACTTAGGCTTGATTCACCCAAATACAAGTGTATCAGTTTGAATCACATCAAGGAATGATCTTGAAAAGGAGATTGGGAACAAAGGATGGAGTGTTCTCAGCTTCTTAAGGATTTTTGAACAAATCACTCAAGAGTCATGGAGACACCCCACAAATTAAATATGTATGTGTGTGGGCTTTCATTGGGAGGGGGGGTTGGAAAAGGGGATAAGGTAGGAGTCAAGTTTTTAGGACAGAAGATCTGGCCCAAAATAGGAAATAGGGGAACGGGAAAACAAAAGAAAGGATGGTTCAATCCACACGTGAAGAGGGGTCACCAAGCTGTGTTCCAGAATCTTTTCCTTGTGCAGAACCTTTCAACAATGGAATGGATTCCCTAATTTCTCTTTCTTCAGTCTCATTGTTCATGTATAGAAATACAACTGATTTCTGAGCATTGATATTTCATCCCGCCATATGACTGAATTACTCTATAAGTTCTAGTGGTTTGGAGGTGGATTCCTTTGGGTTTTCCATATAGAGTATCATGACATCGGTGAAGAGGACAGTTTGACTTCTTCTTTGACAATTTGGATACCATTTATCCCTTTTTGTGGTCTGATTGCTGTTGCAAGGACTTCTAGAAATATGTTGAATAATAATGGCAAAAGTGGTCATCCTTGTCATGTTCCTGATCTTAGGGAAAAGCTTCTAGCTTTTCCCCATTGAGAATGATATTTGCTGTAGGCTTTTCATAGATGGTTTATATGAAATTGAGGAATGTACCCTCTATCCCTACACTCTGAAGGGTTTTAATCAGGAAAGAATGCTTTTTCTGCATCAATTGAGAGGATTATACGGTTCTTGACTCTTTTCTTGTTGATAAGATCTATCACACTGATCAATTTGTGAATGTTGAACCACCCTTGCATCCCAGGGATGAATCCCACTAGGTCATGATGGATAATCCTTTTAACGTACTGTTGGATCCTATTAGCTAGGATCATGTTGAGAATTTTGGCATCCATATTCATTGGGGATATCGGTCTGTAATTCTCCTTTTTGAGGGGGTCTTTGCCTGGTTTGGGGATCAAGGTAATACTGGCCTCATAGAATGAGTTTGGAAGTTTTCTTTCTGTTTCTCTTTTTTGAAACAGCTTCAGGAGAATAGGTATTATTTCTTCTTTGAATGTTTGGTAGGATTCCCCAGGGAATCCACCAGGCCCTGGAGTCTTGTCGTCAGGAGGTTTTTGATCACTGCTTCAATCTCTTCATAACTAATTGGTCTGTTTAAAAAATCAATTTCTTCCAGTTTCAGTCTTGGCAGTTTATAGGTTTCCAGGAACTCATGCATTTCTTCCAAATTGTTTAATTTATTGGCATAAAGCTGTTGATAAAATTTTCAAATGATCCTTCCTATACCATTTACAATAGCACCAAAAATCATACGTTATCTCAGAATTAACTTAATCAGAGATGTAAAGGGTCTATATTCTAGAAACTACAAATGACTCTTGAAAGACATTGAAGAAGACACAAAAAGATGGAAAAATATTCCATGCTCATGGATAAGAAGAAAAAACGTAGTTAAAATGTCTATGTTACCCAGAGCAATCAACACTTTCAATGCTATCCCGATCAAAATCCCAATGACATTTTTCAAAGAACTACAACAAACAGCCCTTAAATTTGTGTGGAACCAGAAAAGGCCCAGAATCTCCAAGGAATTGTTGAAAAGGAAAAACAAAGCTGGGGGCATCACAATGCCCGGATTTCGAGCTGTACTACAAAGCTGTGATCACAAAGACAGCATGGTACTGGCACAAAAACAGACACATCGACCAATGGAACAGAATAGAGAACCCAGAAATGGACCCTCGGCTCTTTGGGCAACTAATCTTTGATAAAGCAGGAAAAAACATCCGGTGGAAAAAAGACAGTCTCTTCAATAAATGGTGCTGGGAAAATTGGACAGCTACATGCAAAAGAATGAAACTTGACCACTCTCTCACACCATACACAAAAATAAACTCCAAATGGATGAAAGACCTCAATGTGAGACAGGAATCCATCAAAATTCTAGAGGAGAACATAGGCAACAACTTCTATGACATCGGCCAGAGCAACCTTTTTCACGACACATCTCCAAAGGCAAGAGAAATAAAAGATAAAATGAACTTATGGGACTTTATCAGGATAAAAAGCTTCTGCACAGCCATGGAAGCAGTCAAAAAAACTAAGAGGCAGCCCACAGAATGGGAGTATATATTTGCAAAGACACTACAGATGAAGGACTGTGGTATCCAATATCTACAAAGAACTTCTCAAACTCAATACACGAGAAACAAATAATCAAATCAAAAAATGGGCAGAAGATATGAACAGACACTTTTCCAATGAAGACATACAAATGGCTAACAGACACATGAAAAAATGTTCAAAATCATTAGCCATCAGGGAAATTCAAATCAAAACCACACTGAGATACCACCTTACGCCAGTTAGAATGGCAAAGATAGACAAGGCAAGAAACAACAATTGTTGGAGAGGATGTGGAGAAAGGGGATCCCTCCTACATTGTTGGTGGGAATGCAAGTTGGTACAGCCACTCTGGAAAANTGTTAGTACAGCCACTCTGGAAAACAGTGTGGAGGTCCCTTAAAAATTTAAAAACTGAGCTACCCTATGATCCAGCCACTGCACTACTGGGTGTTTACCCCAAAGATACAGATGTAGTGAAGAGAAGGGCCATATGCACCCCAATGTTCATACCAGCATTGTCCACAATAGCTAAATCATGGAAGGAGCCGAGATGCCCTTCAACAGATGATTGGATTAAGAAGCTGTGGTCCATATATACAATGGAATATTACTCAGCTATCAGAAAGAACGAATTCTCAACATTTGCTGCAACATGGACGGCACTGGAGGAGATAATGCTAAGTGAAATAAGTCAAGCAGAGAAAGACAATTATCATATGATTTCTCTCATCTATGGAACATAAGAACTAGGATGATCGGTAGGGGAAGAAAGGGATAAAGAAAAGGGGGGTAATCAGAAGGGGGAATGAAACATGAGAGACTATGGACTATGAGAAACAAACTGAAGACTTCAGAGGGGAGGGGGTGGGGGAATGGGATAGACTGGTGATGGGTAGTAAGGAGGGCACGTATTCAGCTATCCGAAAGAACGAATTCTCAACATTTGCTGCAACATGGACGGCACTGGAGGAGACAATGTTAAGTGAAATAAGTCAAGCAGAGAAAGACATTTATCATATGATTTCTCTCATCTATGGAACATAAGAACTAGGATGATCGGTAGGGGAAGAAAGGGATAAAGAAAAGGGGGGTAATCAGAAGGGAGAATGAAACATGAGAGACTATGGACTATGAGAAACAAACTGAAGACTTCAGTAGGGAGGGGGGTGGGGGAATGGGATAGACTGGTGATGGGTAGTAAGGAGGGCATGTATTGCATGGTGCACTGGGTGTTATACGCAACTAATGAAGCATCGAACTTTACATTGGAATCCGGGGATGTACTGTATGGTGACTAACATAATATAATAAAAAAATCATTAAAAAAAAAGATGTGGTTCATATATATTACTCAGCCATCAGAAAGAACAATTACACAACATTTGTAGCAACATGGACGGGACTGGAGGAGATTATGCTACGTGAAATAAGTCAAGCAGAGAAACAGAATTATCATATGGTTTTACTCATTTATGGAACATAAGAAATAGCAGAAGGGAAGAATGTAGGGTGGGTAAACAGAAGGGGGAATGAATCATGAAAGACTGTGGTCTCTGGGAAACAAACTGAGGGCTTCAGAGGGGAGGGGGTGGGGGACTGGGATAGGCCGGTGATGGGTATTAAGGAAGGCACATATTTTATGGTGCACTGGGTGTTATACGCAACTAATGAATCATTGAACTTTACATCAGAAACCAGGGATGTACTGAATGGTGACTAACATAATAAAAAATTATTATAAAAAATAAAGTCTATTTTTTCTGATGCAAGTTTTGCTACCCTGGTTTTCTTTTGACAACCATTTGCATGATATATTTTTCTCCATCCCCTCACTTTCAGTCTGTAGGTGTCGTACATTCAAAGTAATTATTCATAAGTATGCATTTATTGCCATTTTGTTACGTGTCTGTGGTTGTTTTTGTAGTTATCCTCTGCTTCTTTCTTCTCTTTTTCTTTTTCATGGTTTGTGATATACTTGGATTCCTTTTTCTTTTTTTGTACATCTATTACTGGTTTTTGATTTGTGGTTAACGTTAGGTTTGTTTTCCACATCTTCTACACATAGCAGACTATATTATGTTGATGTTTGCTTAAATTTGAACCCATTCTTACTCCTGTCCTCCAAAGTTTTTGGTACATGGTGTCACACTTTTCATCCTTTTGTTTTGTTAGTGCTTTGACTGATTTTTACAGATATACTGCTTTTGTCCTTCCTACTTTTTTTACTCTTACTCATGGTCTTTCCATTCCACTCAAATAGGCCCCTTTACCATTTTTAGTAGGACTGGTTCAGTGATCATGAACTCCTTCACCTTTTTTTGTCTGGGAAACTCTTTATGTATCCTTCTATTCTCATGACAGCCTTGCTATATAGAATATTCTTGGCTGTAGATTTTCCCATTCAGCACTTGAATAAATCATGAAACTTTTCTCTGGCCTGCAAAGTTTCTGTTAAAAATTTACTGATAGCCTTATGGGGTTTCCCTTGTATGTAACTGCCTTTTTTTTTTCTCTTGCTGCTTTAGAAATTCTCTCTTTATGACTATTTTTGACCATTTTAATTATTATGTGTTTTGGTATGGACCTCCGGTTGATTTTGTTAGGGGATCTCTGTGGCTCCTGGATCTCAATATCTGTTTCTTCCCCCATATTAGGGAAGTTTTCAAGCTATTATTTATTTGAATAACTTTCTGCCCCCTTTTCTCTCTCTTCTTCTTTAGGCACTCCTATAATGCAAATGATATTAGGTTATATGGAGTCACTGACTTCTCTTAGTCTATTCTCATTTTGCATAATTCTTTTATCTTTCTTGTCTTCAGCTTGTTTACTTTTCATTACTCTGTCTTCTAGGTCATTAATTCCTTCCTCTACTTCTTCCAGCCTGCTGTTCATTGCATCAAGAGTATTTCTAATCTCATTTATTGCACTCTTCTTCTCTGATTGGTTCTTTTTAATCTCTGTATTAAGGGTCTTACTGATGCCTTCCACTCTTTTTTCATTCCAGTGAGTATCCCTATGATCATTGCTTTAAATTCTCTATCAGGCATGTTACTTATATCTGTTTTGCTTAGATCTCAGGCTGTGGCCTTGTCCTGTTCTTTCATCTGGATCAAATTTCTCTGTCTTCTCATTTTGTCTAACTGTGCCTGTTTCTATGTGTTAGGAAAGTCAGCTACATCTCCTGTTCTTGATGGTAATTGTCTTATGAAGTGGTCCTGTAGTGCCCTGCCATGTAGTGTCCCCTATTCACTGCCTGGCACTTCCAGGACGGTTTCCAATGTGTGCTGCATGTGCTCTGCTCTTTTGTCCTGACCACTTTATCCTTCAGGCCAGTCATCTGCAAGAAGCTTTCTTTGCCTATTTTGAGCAATGTTTGTTCCCAGGGCTGAATGTGAGTGTTTTAACCAGCTGTGCTCTGGTCTGCTTATGAAATGGAACCTGTTGCCACTGCCACTGGAATTGGGGGTCTGCAAAAGTCCTGCATTGGGAGACATGGTGTGGGCAGGGTTTGGGGCTGGTCTTCTGGGGGAGGGGGCCTGCTACAGTGAGAGTGAGGCAAGAGTGACTGGGAAGGGCAGTTACATTAGAGTGTGGGGAGGCAGGGTTTAGCGCAAGAAAGTTAGGTAGTATCACTGATGCACTGGTTCTCACAGGTGGTCCTGTGCTTATACTGAAGGGCTAGGGAGGGAAATGGCATCTGCCAGTTCCTTTGTTCCTGAAGGAGTCTGTCTATGAATGCTGACTCTCTGGTACATGCTTCAAGATGAGCAAATAACCTTCCCACTGTGTGCATCATGTGCTCTACAAATTGCTGTTTCCCTGCTGTATATTCATGGGCTGTTTGTTTGCCTTCCTTCCAAGAGCAACCCCAATGCCCTTCAGGTTCTGAGCCAATCCCACTGACCTTTAAAACTCCATGCTTTGAGCTTGGCTAGTTGTCAGAACTCATGAAATTCAGCCTCTCTCAATTTCTAAGCCAATTGCTATGGGGAATCATCTTCTGTGTTCATTCCCCTGTGTGCTAGTCTGTTTCTTGCCCTTCTCTTTAACCATACCTCCTTTCTCACCATAGCAGCCACAATCTGTTTCTCTCCCAAACCACATCTCCACACTTGCTACCTTCTTCGATAAGTCTTCTTCTCTACCTTTAGGTTTGGAGTTTGTTCTGCACTCTTCAGGTCGATTTCTGGGGTATTTAGGATGATTTGAAAGTTACCTAATTTTATTCATGGGATGAGGCAAGCATAAGACCCTCCTACTCTGCCACCATCTTCCATTCCTACCCCTTTCTTCTGCTTTTGAGGCTAATCTTCCAGATAAACTACCAACATTCAAGTCTTTATCTCAAGTTCTATTTGAAAGGGGTACTTAAAATAAGACAAGTGAATGTAATACTACTCCATATGCCATGGCATATGACAAGGGCCTCAGACATGAGGGAGGTTTTTATAGACCATCACAAGAAATTGGGATTGCATTTAAAAATACAATGTAGAGGGGTGCCTGGGTGGCTCAGTTGTTAAGCATCTGCCTTTGGCTCAGGGAGTGACCCCAGGGTCCTGGGATTGAGCCCCACATCGGGCTCCCTGCTCTACTGGGAGTCTGATTCTTCCTCTCCCACTCTCCCTGCTTGTGTTCCCTCTCTCACTGGCTGTCTCTATCTCTTTCTGTCAAAGAAATAAAATCTTAAAAAAATACAATGTAAATTCACTAAGATTTTCAGGCAGCAAAATAATGTGGTGTGTGTGTGTGTGTGTGTGTGTGTGTGTGTGTGTGTGTTGCATTTAAATGTTATGGGAAAAGGGAAGAGAGTGTTTTAGGCTTGAAATGTTGAGTGTCCTAGTTCTGCCATTTACTTATTGTGCAATCTCACTATTGTAGTTTCAGAATTTGCCATTGATTAAGAGGAAGTGAAATACCTGTAAAAACCCACTAGATTCGGAGTCAATAAACTTGACTTTTAATGAAGTCTAGCTTTATCTTTCCATTGCTGTGAAATCTCAAGTCCCTTAATCTCTCCTAACCTATTTCCTCATTTATAAAATGAGAACAGTTAGAACTCCCTCATTAGGCTGTTGAAAATATCAAATAAGACCAAAAAATTGAGAACACTTTGGAATCTCTAAAGCAATATCCAAATACGGAGTTGTTTCTATAATTGGAATGCAGGAAATGCTATTACTCTTAACTGACGGTGGTAGTAAAGAAATCGCTTTAGTGCATCTTAATTCAGGTACAATGGTGTCAAATTTGTTGTATTAGGCCATCTATACCAATACATATAAATGTTCCCATGCTTCACTAGGGCTGATAGTCCAAGCCTTCCAAAAAAAAATCTGAATTTCTACCTTCTGAAACAGCTGGAGAACACAGAATGGCTCCCATTCCCCCCCCTTCCACAGCTGGATGGTGTGGGATGGCCTCCATTTGAACTTGAGTGCTTATAAAGTATCCAAGCCTGGTGGTAACTAGCCCAGTACTATCTGATTACTATTTTCCTCTAAGAATGAATTGCTCAAAGGCAAATCAAGTAGAGAAATCTCAAATGACTAGATTCACTAATCTACAAGTTGCCAACATCAGGCTGAGACATTTATCAGTGGAATAACAAGTGTACCAGCAAGAGATTTGATAAATGAGTTTGGAAATGTTACACAACTGTCTGACCGTAATTTAATTACTGGCATCAGCCATCTTGCCATTTTATGGGAAGAACATGTAATACATCCCAATAATAGAGAAACTTTTTTGATAGTAACTTCTTTTTAAAATGGTTTCCTTAATTCTTAATTATAAAAGTGGATGGTTTATATGAACCCATAAGTAAAGAAGGAACTCACTCCAGGGTGTTACTAAAAAGAGATCTGGGAGGGAGAAGGACTTAAGAACGACTCTTCTTGAGTTTGGATCAAAACTTCAATATGACTATTGCAGGTTCATAAAGAATTCTCTTGACAATCCATTCTTTTTATTCCAGCCAAGCAAGGGATTTCTTGGTGTCTTTCTTCAGATACTTTTCCACCCATACTGTCATGCCAAAGCAGATAATTTTGACTTTCTAGACAGCCTTCTCATTTGAGGAACTATGAAAGGAATGGATACCCCTGCTGTGAAACAGGCCAGCGGAATAGAAAACTTTGATTATCTGCGTTTCTCATTCTTATCTTGATCAACCATGATCTCAGCCTGGCGTAGCACTAAAACAGAACTAGGAAACCTTTTTTCTTTCAGGTGCTTTTGACTCAAAGGGTTGGAGGGAATTCAATCAGGAGTCAATACACAAGTCAAAATTATCTTTATTAATTCAAGTTTTGTGAAGAGTAGTGAGCAGAGGTTCAAATCCTCTGGTTTTTAAGTTCAAAAAAAGAAACAAAATTTTCTTAAAATCAATGTGAAAATAATAATACACTTTGAAAGAGAGAGATACTTGGAGGGAGGAACACCAGGATTGTGGAGTGGTGAAACAATAAAAAAATTAGAATGATGAAATAGGACAAAGATAAGCATTTATATCTCTTACCCTGGATCAGTTCCCCACACTCCTAAATTCTGTGTCTCATCTGGAAGTCTGCTTGCCCCCCCCCACCCCATCCTGGATTCCTAGAAATTCCTGCCTCAAGCTTTACAAGTTGTATGCTTCCCTGTTCTCCAGATATGGACTCTCTCTCCAGTCTTTAAATGATGGTTTGTCTTCCTGCAATAGCCTCTCTGATTTGGCCAGAGTTCTACTGTGGTTGTTTGGTTATTTCCAAGTCCCTGGTACTTTTCATTTTCAGCCACATGTATCCTGAATTTTTAGATAGTTTCTAGGCTTTCTCTGAGTTACTAACTTTCTAAATTTTACCTCTCATTTTCTTTTCCTACCCCATGTCTGTATTTTGTCAATGTTCCAGCTTCAAAATTAAAAAAAAAGAACTTAATGGATTTCTTTGTATTTTCATCTCCCTAAATGATGTTGAATTTACTGGAATTTCAAAGTTCAAAGAAACTCTGAAGGTCATCAAATTCAGTCCGCTTGTTGGAATTTTAATCTCCTTTAATTTCCTCAATCTCCCCACCCTAACTGTGGATCCCTCTGACCATTAGAAAGTATTTTCTTAGATTTAGCTGATACCTTTCTTTCTGTATCTTCCTTCCTGGGATTACACAGAAAAAAACTTTTGCCATTGCCTTATGACAACCTTTCAGCTAACAATAAATTTACCGTATCCCCCATTCCACTGAAACCTTAAGCCTTCTCAATTAAACAAACCAAGTCCCTTTGACAGTTATATGACGTATTTTCAAAGCCCGACAATGGACATTCTTGTTGTTTTCCTCAAATTATTATTATTATTATTATATAGTTTCTGTACGCAAAGAGAAAATTTCTCTGTCTTGGAGTATCATATTTACCTTATGGGCATTTAGAATATGACCACTAAATATGCTTGAATTACCTGACACTTTAGCTTTTACCATAAGGGAGTTTAACAATGGCACAAAAAGCTAGTGACTGGCATGCTTTCCTTAAATCATTTCCTCATCTCATCTCCTGGCCAAGTATGTTAATCTTAGATTTTTTTCTTCATAGCATTTTCATCACCGTAACTTATTTTTGTAATTATTTGTTTAATCCCACCTTTCATAGTAGAATATAAGCTCCAATAAAGCAAAGAGTATAGAATAAAGTTTGTCCACATGCAGATGCTAACACGATGTCTGGCATAATAGAGCCTTCACATATATTTATTGATAAAAGTGCATGAATCAAAGAATTCTGTTATAGTGCTGGAATTTGAAGAGAACATAGAGTTCTTGTTTTTCAGATGGATAAACTGATGTCCAAGGAAGTCAAGGAATTTATCCAAGATTACATGGCTGTTTGTTGAGAGATCTGTAATTTTAGATTTTGACATCCTTCCCATTCTACTGTTATTCTAAAATTTTAGGTCGTGCTCATATTGTTAATCCAGGGGCTCTAGCTATGCTAGGGGCTAAATTGGATAAAAGATAGCCACAAAGAATAACTCCTCTATCCACTGATTTCTTGAACATCAAACTGAAACCATCTACATGTGAAAAGACCATTTTTTTAAAAAGCATAAAATTGTTGTATTGTACTGCTGGTTTAAACTAAAAATGAACAATGTTCAATGGACTATGCCATCCTGTTCACCATGAGATTTTCATAAAGAATAAAGAGAGAAAACCAAAATAGATCAACTTAAGTTTCATGTTTAAAAAGATACTCAACTGCTTCTTCCCTGAAATTTCACCACTTTAGACCTACGCTGTTTTATATAGCAGCTTTGGGCCACATATGGCTGGTCCAAATTAAGATGTGCTCTAAGTGTAAAATATACACCAGATTTCTAAGATTCAGTACAAAACTATAAAATATCTTATTAATAATTTCATACTGTTCACATAACAATACTTTGGATATCCAAGGTTAAATAAAGTATATTACAATTAATATTACTTATCAAAAAACTTTTTATGAGCCTTTTAGAAATTTTTTTCTTATTTAAACTCAATTAGCCAACATATAATACATCATTAGTTTCATATATAGTGTTCAACAATTTGTCAGTTACATATAATATCCAGTGCTCATCACATCATGTGGCTTTTAGAAAATTTTAAATCACTGGTGTCACACCCATTCGTGATGAAAGTACTCAGAAAATTAGGGAAAGAGAGACTTTCTCAACTTGATTAAAGTACATCTTTATCCCATACATTCTACAAAAAAACTTACTGTTAATGTCATACTTAATGGTGAAAGACTGAATGCTTTTCCTCTAAGATAAGGAAGAAGGCAAATATATCCACTCTGATTACTTTTATTTCACATTATGCTGGAAGATCAATCCACTGCAATAAGGCAAGGGAACAAAATAAAAGGCATACAAATTGGAAGAGAAGAAATAAAATTGTGTCTATATGCAGACATGATTGTCTGCATAGGAAATCCCAAGGAGTCTATCAAATACTTCTAGCACTAATAAGTGAGTTCAGCAAGGTCACAGGATATAAGATCAAGACATGAAAATCGATTACATTCCTATATTCTAACAATGAATATGTAGAAAATGAAATTAAAAAGATAATACCATTTATAATCACTCCAAAAAAAATAAAATGCTCAGGTATACCCTTAACAAAATATGCATGGGAATTAATATGCTAAAAATTATAAAACACTGATGAAATAAATTGAAGAAGACCTAAATAAACAGAGCTATATACCTTGGTTATGAAGAGGAAAACTCAACATAGAAAAGACATCAATTCTCTCTCCAAATTGACCTACATGTTTAATGCAATTCTGATAAAAGTCCCAGAAAGGATTTTGGGAGACATAAACAAGCTTATTCTAAAATTTATAGGATGTGGAATTTAAGAAACAAAACAAATGAGCAAAGGAAAAAGAGGGAGAGAGGGACGGAGGGAGAAAAACCAAGAAACAGACTCTTAACTCTAGAGAACAAACTGATGGTTACCAGAAGGGAGGCGCGTGGAGGTATGGGTGAAATAGGTGATGGGGATTAAGGAGTGCACTTATCATAATGAGCATTGGGTGATATATGACATTGTTCAATCACTATGCTGTACACCTGAAAATAATATAATACTGTATGTTAACTACACTGGAATTATAATAAAAAAGAAAGTTGGATATCTTTTAATATTATAGTGTGATAACTTTGGAAAGCAGATTGTCTCCCTTTCCTTTCTTCTCCTTCCTCCTCCTATTCTTCTTCTTCTTCTTCTTCTTCTTCTTCTTCTTCTTCTTCTTGATTGTAGGTGTTTGCTTTTCTATTTTCTTTTAGTAAAGACTGTATGTTTGGTCATGCCTGCCCATTGAATTCTCCATTCCATTAGTTAAATGGTCAGCTAGTGATCTGTAGAAATGTCCTTAAATGCCTGTGCCCCTCAATGTACAATTACTGACATATTTTATATAAGTTCTTTTAAAAATCAGTTAAGAAAAGAAATATTCATTTATACTGCCTTATAGTTACTTACTAACCTTTAATTGTGCTTTTTGTATTTTTTAATGTATATTATTATATGAGCTCATTTGATTTCAGTCTGAAAATTTTTTTTACTATTGTTTGTAAGGTGGGCCTTCTAGCAAAAGATTATCTAAGTTTTTGTTTAACTGGGGTGTCTTCATTTTACCTTTATTTTTACAGTTGATGATAAAAGACTGCTTCCCCCTGAGATGTGACACTTGACAAAAGTGTTCTCTTTCGCCTCACCCAAGGAAGGGATGCCTGGGTCTTCACCCAGAAGGGTTAGAGGAGAAGGTGACAAATAAGAAAATCTTTGGAGTGACATGAACTGGGAATGATCACTTGTCAATCGGAGGAAGGTATTTTCCTAGGTGTGGTGCAGTGCACACGCATGATGTCCTGGAAGATAAAGCCAATCAGAATCCTCTCTGACATGCGGTCAAGGACAGTAACTTGGTTCTGTACCCGGTGGAGAAATGAGCAGAGAGGATTTGGGTGGCAGGTCCAAAGGCACCCCACATTTCTGGAGTCCCAACTTTATGAACAGCAGAAGGCACTATCATCCCCCTGGCAGTACTTCTTGCTGGGACCCTGCCTTTCTGATTCCCCACAGGGATCCTATCACCTGTAGCTTGGAATAACCTGCTTCAGGCAAGTTACATTTTAATATTTTTTTCTTAGTCTCTGCACCTGACTTTCTCCTCAGAGTCTCTGCTCTTTTTTTGTTGAGGCATTTGTGCTTTTCTCATATAGATATGAAGGTTTCTCTTTAGCTATTCTATAAATAAATACTTTATTGGCCCATCTTTCTCATAGATGGTCCTTTCCCAAGTCTGATCTTATTCATATAATTTTATTTTATTAATGTGTTTTCCTAGTTTATAGTAATCAGTTTGAGTTTATATATTTAAATTCATTTATTAATTATAATTTTTTTGTTTTTTGGGGTGTTCTTTATTTTTCATTTTGTTTTTATTTGACTTCTTTTTTTTTCTTTAAGTTTTTATCTAAATTCCAGTTAACATATGGTATAATATTAGTTTCAGGTGTACAATTTAGTAATTCAACACTTCCACACAACACTGGGTGCTCATCACAACTGCCCTTCTTAATCCCCATCACCTAATTAACACCCCCCACCTCCCATCTGGTAACCATCAATTTGTTCTCTATAGTTAAGTGTTTGTTCTTTAGTTTACTTTCCTCTATCTTTTTCCCCCTTTGTTCATTTGTTTTATTTTTTAAATTCCACATGAGTGAAATCATATGGTATTTGTCTTTTTATGACTTATCTTGCTTAGCATAATACTCAGTAGCTCCTTCCATGTTGTTGCAAATGGCAAGATTTCATTATTTTTTATGGCTGAGTAATATAGTGCAATTGCTGGGGTGTAGGGTAGCTCTACTTTTACCTTTGTGAGGAACCTCTATGCTGTTTTCCAGAGTGGCTGCGCCAGTTCCCATTCCCACCAACAGTACAAGAGAGTACCCCTCTCTCCGTATCCTCACCAGCACCTGTTGTTTTTTGTATTGTTGATTTTAGCCATTCCAATAGGTGTGAGGTGGAATCTCCTTGTAGTTTTGTTTGGTATTTCCCTGATGATCCATAATGATGAGCATCTTTTCATGTACCTGTTGTCCATCTGAATGTCTTCTTTGAAAAAAGGTCTATTCATGTCTTTTGCCCATTTCTTAATTGGATTATTCATTTTGGGGTGTTGAGTTTTAAGTTTTTTATACATTTTAATAGTAACCCTTTATCAGATATGTCATATTACAAATATCTCTGTAGGTTGCCTTTTAGTTTTGTTGATTGTTTCCTTCATTGTGCAGAAGCTTTTTATTTTCATGAAGTCCCAAATGTAATTGTTTTGGACTATGGTGGATTGTCTATGTATATGAATGTGTCATCTACATATTATAGTGATTATATTGTTTAAAAGTCATTCCTTTGGGGTGGAGTTGAGATGGCAGAGGAGTAGGGGTCCCATTTTTCAGCTGGTCGAGCTGGATATATAACAGACCATCCTGAAACCCAGAATCAGCCTGAGACGCAGGAAGACACTTCTGGATCTCTACAAATGTGCATCTCCAGCACTGAGTATTGAGGTATGAAGCGGGGAGCCTTGAATCCAAGTACAGATATCAGAAGATAAACAGAAGGGGGAGGGAGCCGCCACACTCGGGCACCAGGAAGCGGTACCCACCAGCACTGGGGAGCAGGCCGGACTCGCAGACCAGCACCCACAAGAGAGCAGACTGAGACCATAAGCCCCAGAATGAGCGCGCATGTGTGACCAGAACGAAAACCGGAGCTCTGAAGCGCAAACTCGAACTAGACTGAAAACGGGAGCTTGGGAGCACACGAGCGACCAGACTGAAAACAGGCGCTCTTGGAGTGTGTGCAAACCACACTGAAACAGAGAGCTCGGGAGTGCGTGTGGGAGGGAGGGGGGCTGGAAGTGTTAGAAATGCAAAGGACAGAGATGTGCCAGCCCTGGAAGCGAAGGCTGGGAGAGCGGCTGTGGGGAGCCCATCCCGGGATGCTGTGGGGGTTTTTAGCAGCACCATCAGAAACAGAAGTAAAGAGGGCCAGAGAGCTCAGTGGAGAGCGGACTGCGATCCCTCTGTTCTAAGACAGAAGCTGGGATTCGGCCACTGCTGCTCTGATTCTCAGAAGTCACAGGAAACCACCAAGGAAAGCTGCCAGAGAACAAAAGCCCGGAAATACCAGCTCACATTGTGCCTATACCCATCCCCCCTCACAGGGGTCAGGGAGACTCTACCCAAACAGGATTGCCTGAATATCAGCGCAACAGGCCCCTCCCCCAGAAGGCAGGCTGAAAAATCAAGAAGCCCACATCCCTAAGGTCCCTATAAAACAAGGGCGCACAGCCTGGGTCCCGGTCAATAATTTGGGCTCTGTGCAACCCTGCAACCTCTCCTCATCAGAATGATGAGAAGGAGAAATCCCCCCCCCTGCAAAGAAAAGACAATGAGCTTGTGGCCTCTGCCACAGAACTGATGGATATGGATATAACCAAATTATCAGAAATGGAGTTCAGAGTAACAATGGTCAAGATGATGTGTAGACTTGAAAAAAATATTAATGAAAATATTAACAAGAATATAGAATCTTTAAGGGTGGAAATGAGAGTGAATCTGGCAGAAATTAAAAATGCTATGAATCAAGGGCAGTCAAAACTAGATGCTCTGATGGCCAGGGTAAATGAGGCAGAAGAACAAATTAGTGAATTGAAAGATGGGATGGTAGAAGAGAAAGCTAAAACAAAAAATAGCTAAAAAAAAAATCCAATCTCAAGAATGTAGGTTACGGGAGATTACTGACTCAATGAAACGTTCCAGTGTGAGAATCATCGGCATCCCCAAGGGGGTGGAGAAAGAGAGAGGTCTAGAAGAGACATTTCAACAAATTGTAGCTGAAAACTTCCTTAATCTAGCAAAGGAAACAAGCATTCATGTCCGAAAGGCAGAGAGGACCACTCCCAAATTCAGCCATGACAAACCTACGCCACGTCACATCATAGTGCAATTCGCATATATTAGATCCAAATATACAGTGTTGAAAGTGGCCAGGGTGAAGAAATTTCTCACGTACAGAGGCAAAAATATCAGAATTATATCAGACATGTCAACACAGACCTGAAATGAGAAAAAGGGTTGGGAGGGCATTTTTAAAGCTCTTTCAGAGAAAAACATGCAGCCAAGGACCCTTTATCCATCAAGGCTATCATTCAGAATTGATGAAGAGATAAGGACCACCCAGAATCGCCAGACACTGACCAATTTCATAACCATGAAACCAGCCCTACAGGAGATATTAAGGGGGGTTCTATAAAAGTAAAAAGGCCCCAAGAGCGATACAGAACAGAAATTTACAATCTATAGAAACAAAGACTTTAAATGCAACATGACATTATTACAATCATATCTCTCAATAATCACTCTCAATGTGAATGGCCTAAATGCTCCCATAAAACGCCATAGGGTTGCAGATTGGATAAAAAGACACGACCCATACATTTGCTGTCTACAAGAGACTCACCTTTTTTTTAAATGTTTTTATTATATTATTATTTATATTATATTATATTATATTATTATATTATGTTAGTCACCATACAGTACATCCCCGGTTTCCGATGTAAAGTTCGATGATTCATTAGTTGCGTATAACACCAAGTGCACCATGCAATGAGACTCATCTTGAACCTAAAGATACATCCAGACTGAAAGTGAAGGGATGGAAAACCACTTTTCATACCATTGGACCACAAGAGAAAGCTGGGATAGCAATTCTCATATCAGACAGATTAGATTTTCAACTAAAGACTGTAGTTAGAGATACAGAAGGACCCTAAATTATTCTTAAAGAATGTATCCAAAAAGTGCATATGACAATTATAAATATCTATGCTCCAAACAAGGGAGCCGCTAGTTACACAAGCCAACTCTTAACCAGAATAAAGAGACATATAGATAAAAATACATCAATAGTAGGGGACCTCAACGCTCCACTCTCAGCAACAGAGAGATCACCTAAGCAGAAAATCAACAAAGAAACAAGAGCCTTGAATGACATACTAGATCAGATGGACCTCATAGATATATATAGAACACGACACCCCAGAACAACAGAATACTCATTCTTTTCAAATACACATGGAACGTTCTACAGACTAGAACATACACTGGGTCGCAAAACAGGTCTTAACTGATACCAAAAGACTAAGATTGTTCCCTGCATATTCTCAGACCACAAAGCTTTGAAGCTGGAACTCAATCACAAGGAAAAATTTGGAAGAAACTCAAACACTTGGAAACTAAGAACTATCCTGCTCAAGAATGATTGGATAAACCAGAAAATCAAAAATCAATTTAAACAACTTATGGAGACAAACAAGAATGAAAACACAATGGTCCAAATCCTATGGGACACTGCAAAAGTGGTCCTAAGGGGTAAATGCATAGCGATCCAAGGCTTACTCAAAAGAATAGAAAAATCTAAACTGCAGTTTTTATATTCTCGCCTCAAGAAGCTGGAGCTGGAACAGAAAAACAGGCTTAACCAATGCATGAGAAAGCAGTTGATCAAGATTAGAGCAGAGATCAATGAATTAGAAACCAGGAGCACAGTAGAGCAGATTGACAGAACTAAAGCTGGTTCTTTTAAAGAATAAATAGGATCGATAAGCCACTGGCCAGACTTATTAAAAAGGATAGAGAAAGGACCCAAATTAATAAAATTATGAATGAAAAGGGAGAGGTCACAACCAACGCCAATGAAATAGATAGAATCATTAAAAACTTTTATCTAGAGTTTTATGCCAAAAAATAAAACAACCTGGAAGAAATGGATGCCTTCCTGGAAACCTATAAACTACCAAGACAGAAACAGGAATAAATTGATTATCTAAACAGAATGATTAGTTATGAAGAGATTGAAGCAGTGATCAAAAACTTCCCGACAAACAAGACTCCAGGGCTTGATGGATTCCCTGGGGAACTCAAGCAAACATTCAAAGAGGAAATAATACCTATTCTCCTGAAGATGTTTCAAAAAAGAGAAACAGAAGGAAAACTTCCAAACTCATTCTATGAGGCCAGTATTACCTTGATCCTCAAACCAGGAAAAGACCCCATCAAAAAGGAGAATTACAGATCGATATCCCTGATGAATATGGATGCCAAAATTCTCAACAAGATCCTACCTAATAAGATCTAACAGTACATTAAAAGGATTATCCATCATGACAAAGCGGGATTAATTCCTGGGATGCAAGGGTGGTTCAACATTCGAAAATTGATCAGTGGGATAAATCATATCAACATGAAAGGGTCAAGAATAATATGAACCTTCAACTGATGCAGAAAAAGCATTTGACAAAATACAGCATACTTTCCTGATTAAAACCCTTCAGGGCGTAGGAATAGAGAGTACATTCCTCAATCTCATAAAAACCATCGTTGAAAAGCCTACATCAAATATCATTCTCAATGGGAAAAAGCTGGAAGCCTTTTCCTAAGATCAGGAACGCGACAAGGATGCCCACTCTCGCCACTATTATTCAACATAGTACTAGAATTCCTTGCAACAGCATTCAGACAACAAAAAGGGATAAAATGTATCCCAATCAGGAAAGAAGATGTCAAACTGTCTCTCTTCACAGATGACATGATACTCTATATGGAAAACCCAAAGGAATCCACCCCCAAACTACTAGAACTTATAGAGCAATTCAGTAATGTGGCAGGATAAAAAAATCAATGCTCAGAAATCAGTTCCATTTCTATACACAAAAAATGAGACTGAAGAAAGAGAAATTACAGAATCCATTCCATTTACAGAGGAACCAAAAATCATATGTTATCTCGGAATTAACTAACCAGAGACATAAAGGATCTATATTCTAGCAACTACAAATCACTCTTGAAAGACATTGAAGAAGACACAAAAAGAGGGAAAAATATTCCATGCTCATGGATCGGAAGAATAAACATAGTTAAATGTCCAAGCTACCCAGAGCAATCTACACTTTCAATGCTATCCCGATCAAAATACCAATGACATTTTTCAAAGAACTGGAACAAACAGCCCTTAAATTTGTGTGGAACCAGAAAAGGCCCCGAATTGCCAAGGAATTGTTGAAAAGGAAAAACAAAGCTGTTTGCATCATGTTGCCGGATGTCAAGCTGTACTACACAGCTGTGATCACCAAGACAGCATGGTACTGGCACAAAAAGAGACACATAGACCAATGGAACAGAATAGAGAACCCAGAAATGGACCCTCGGTGCTTTGGGCAACTAAGCTTTGATGAAGCAGTAAAAAAACATCCAGTGGAAAAAAGACAGTCTCTTCAATAAATGGTGCTGGGAAAATACGACAGCTACATGCAAAAGATCGAATCTTGACTCTCTCAAAGCATACACAAAGATAAACTCCAAATGGATGAAAGACCTCGATGTGAGACAGGAATCCATCAAAATCCTAGAGGAGAACATAGGCTGCAACCTCTTTGACATCAGCCACAGCAGCTTTTTTCACGACACATCTCCAAAGGCAAGAGAAACAAAAGAAAAAATGAACTTGTGGGACTTCATCAAGATCAAAAGCTTCTGCATAGCCAAGGAAACAGTCAAAAAAACTAAGAGACAGCCCATGGAATGGGAGAATATATTTGTAAATGACACTATCAAAAAAAAAATAAAGCCTAGTATCCAAGATCTACAAAGTACTTCTCAAACTCAATACACAGGAAACAAATAAATCAATAAATGGGCAGAAGATATGAACAGATATCTTTCCAATGAAGACATACAAATGGCTAACAGACACATGAAAAAATGTTCAAAATCATTAGCCGTCAGGGAAATTCAAATCCAAACCACACTGAGATACCACCTTACACCAGTTAGAATAGCAAAAACTGACAAGGCAAGAAACAACAAATTTTGGAGAGAATGTGGAAAAAGGGCATCCCTCTTCCACTGTTGGTGGGAATGCAAGTTTGTACAGCCACTCTGGAAAACAGTGTGGAGGTCCTTTAAAAAGTGAAAAACTGAAATACCCTATGATCCAGCCATTGCACTACTGGGTATTTACTGCAACGATACAGACATAGTGAAGAGAATGGTCATATGCACCCCAATGTTCATAGCAGAATTGTCCACAATAGCTAAAACATGGAAGGAGCCAAGATGCCCTTCAACAGATGACTGGATTAAGAAGATGTGGTCCATATATACAATGGAATATTACTCGGCCATCAAAAAGAACGATTTCCCAACATTTGCTGCAACATGGATGGTACTGGAGGAGATAATGCTAAGCGAAATAAATCAAGCAGAGAAACACAATTATCATATGGTTTCATTCATTTATGGAACATAAGAAATAGCAGGGAGTTCAATAGGAAAAGAAAGGGATGAAAAAAGGGGGGGTAAACAGAAGGGGGAATGAAGTATGAGAGACTTAGGACTCTGGGAAACAATCTGAGGGCTTCAGAGGGGGGCTGGGAAATGGGATAGGCTGGGTATTAAGGAGGGCACGTATTGCATGGTGTCTTGGTGTTATATGCAAGTAATGAATCATGGAACTTTACATCAAAAACTAGGGATGTACTCTATGGTGACTAACATAATATAATAAAAATATTATTATTAAAAAAATATGTAGAAGTTATTCCTTTTGCCTTTGTTTTCTGGCTTTACTTCCCTGGCAATCCTTCCAGCATATGATTGAATAGACAGAGCAAAAACTGGCATCTTTGTGTATTTCAGCTTTCAAGGGAACAATTCTCAATAGTTTGTATTAATTATGGTATTTGTTATATGTTAATTTTGATTTAAAAAGAAATTTAAAAATTACCTTCTATAAGAAAATTATATACTGGGGGCCTGGGTGGCTTAGTCATTAAGCATCTGCCTTCGGCATGGAACGTGATCCCAGGGTCCTGTGATTGAGCCCCACATCAGGGAGCCTGCGTCTTCCACTCTCACTCCCCATGCTTGTGTTCACTCTCTTGCTGGCTGTCTCTCTCTCTGTCAAATGAATGAATAAAATCTTTAAAAAAAACATAAAACATTATCTCGGAATTAACTCAACCAGAGATGTAAAGGATCTATATTCTAGAAACTACAAATCCCTCTTGAAAGACATTGAAGAAGACACAAAAAGATGGAAAAATATTCCATGCTCATGGATCAGAAGAATAAACATAGTTTAAATGTATATGCTACCCAGAGCAATCTACAATTTCAATGCCATCCTGATCAAAATACCATTCACAATTTTCAAAGAACTGGAACAAACAGCCCTTAAATTTGTATGGAACCAGAAAAGGCCCCGAATCGCCAAGGAATTGTTGAAAAGGAAAAACAAAGTTGGGGGCATCTCGTTGCTGGATTTCAAGCTATCCTACAACACTTTGATTACCAAGACAGCATGGTACTGGCACAAAAACAGACACATAGACCAATGGAACAGAATAGAGAACCCAGAATTGGACCCTCGGCTCTTTGGGCAACTAATCTTTGATAAAGCAGGAAAAAGCATCCAGTGGAAAAAAGACAGTCTCTTCAATAAATGGTGCTGGAAAATTGGACAGCTACATGCAAAAGAATGAAACTTGACCACTCTCTCACACCATGCACAAAGATAAACTCCAAATGGATGAAAGACCTCGACGTGAGACAGGAATCCATCAACATCATGGAGGAGAACATTGGCAGCAATCTCTTTGACATCAGCCACAGCAACTTTTTTCATTACATATATCCAAAGGCAAGAGAAACAAAAGAAAAAAAATGAACTTGTGGGACTTCATCAAGATAAAAAGCTTCTGCACAGCCAAAGAAACAGTCAAAAAAAAAACTAAGAGACAGCCCACGGAATGGGAGAAGTTACTTGTGAATGACACTACAGATAAAAGACTGGTATCGAAGTTCTACAAAGAACTTCTCAATCTCAATACACCAGAAACAAATAAACAAATCATAAAATGGGTAGAAGATATGAACAGACATTTTCCAATGAAGACATAGAAATGGCTAACAGACACATGAAAAAATGTTCAAAATCATTAGCCATCAGGGAAATTCAAATCCAAACCACAATGAGATACCACCTTACGCCAGTTAGAATGGCAAAAATGGACAAGGCAGGAAACAACAAATGTTGGAGAAGATGTGGAGAAAGGGGATCCCTCTTCCACTGTTGGTGGAAATGCAAGTTGGTACAGCCACGCTGGAGAACAGTCTGGTGGTCCCTTCAAAAGTTAAAAATTGAGCTACCCTATGATCTAGCCATTGCACTGCTGGGTATTTACCCCAAAGATACAGATGTAGTGAAGGAAGGGCCTTATGCACCCCAATGTTCATAGCAGCATTGTCCACAATAGGTAAATCGTGGAAGGAGCTGAGATGCTTCAACAGATGACTGGATTAAGATGTGGTCCATATATACAATGGAATATTACTCAGCCATCAAAAAGAATGATTTCTCAACATTTGCTGCAGCATGGATGGGACTGGAGGAGATAATGCTAAGTGAAATAAGTCAAGTAGAGAAAGACAATTATCATATGGTTTTACTCATTTATGGAACCTAAGAAGTAGGAAGATCGGTAGGAGAAAAAAGGGAAGGGGGGCTAAACGGAAGGGGGAATGAACCATGAGAGACTATGGACTCTGGGAAACAAACTGAGGACTTCAGGGTGGGGGGGAATGGGATAGGCTGGTGATGGGTATTAAGGAGGGCACGTATTGCATGGTCCACTGGGTGTTATACGCAACTAAAGAATCATGGAACTTCACATCAAAATCTGGGTATGTACTGTATGGTGACTAACATAATATAAAAAAATATATTATTAAAAAATAAAAAAATAAAATAAAATAAATATTTAAAAATTATATAAAAAGTCACATGACCTCAAATAGCTAAAATAACCTTGACAGAAAAGAACAACATAGGAGAAATCACAGTGTCTTTTATTTGTCTTACCTAATAGCAACAATTATCAAGATGGTGTTGTATTGGGAGAGGAATAGATGCAAATGTCAATGGGACAGAAGAACAAGAAAGAGACCCACAAAAATATGTCCAACTTCTTTTTGACAAAGTAGGAAAACCTATTGAATTGGTGCTGGAGCAATTGAACATACATGGGAGAGGGGAACAGCACCTTATGAAAAAAATAATTTAAAGTGGATCACAGATTCAAATGTAAGACACAAAAAACTATAAAGCTCTTTTAAAAAAATCATAAGAGATAATCTCCAGGATCTAGGGACAGGCAAGAATTTTTGGAGTTGAGAGAGCAAAGCACAATATATAAAAGGAAATTTTGATAATATGGATCTCATCAAAATTAAAAACTTTGGTTCTGTGAAAGTCCACAGGAAGAGGATAGAAAGACAAGCTACAGTCTTGGAGAAAATATTTCCAAAAGACACATATAACAAAGAACTAGTATCTAGACTATGTAAAGAACTCTGAAAACTCAATAGTAAAAAAATTACAAATAGAAAACAGGCAAAGGGCATAAACAGACATTTCACTAAAGAAGATATACAGATAACAAGTAAACACATGGAAATTTGTTCAGTATCATTAGCCATGGAGGAAATGAAATTAAAATCACACCTACCAGAATGACTAAAATAAGAAATAGTGACAACATCAAATGCTGGCAAGGATACAGATAAACTGAATGATTTATACATTGATGGTGGAAATGTGAAACGATATACTCATCCTGGTAAAGCTTCTAAGTTAATTACAAAACTAAATAAGTGCTTATCGTACAGCCTAATAATTACAACCTTGAGCATTTATTACAGAGAAATGAAAATGTATGTTCATAACAACTTTGTGTGGTATACTTCTGCCATGGAGTACCACTCAGCAATAAAAAGGAACAGACTATTGAAACATTAAACAACTTGGATAAATCTTCAGGGAATTATACTAAGGTAAAAAAAAATGGCAGTCCCAAAAGGTCCCAAATTGTATGATTCCATTCACATAACATTCTTGAAATGACAAAATTTTAGAGATGAAGAAATGATTAATGGTTGCCAAGAGGTGGGATTGGGAGGGTGGGAGTTAAGTGCTTGTGGTGATAAAAGGGCAATACAAGGAATCCTTGCAGTGATGGAACTATTCAGTTTCTCCACTGTGGTGGTGGTTGGTTACACAAACATATACAAGAAATAAAACTTATAGTACTAAATACACACACACGTGCACACACACACACAGAGTGCAAGTTAAACCAGAAATCTCTGAAAAAGACTGGTGGACTGGATCTACATCAATATGCTGTTTGTGTTATTGTACTATAGTTTTGCAAAATATTACGAATGAGCATAACTGGATAAAGGGTACACTGCATGTCTCTACACGTTTTCTTAGAACTACATGTGAATTTATAATTCTATCAATAAAAATTTCAATTAAAAATTGCTTATATGCTCACATTACATTTCTATTTGATAGCACCGCTCTAGAACATTCCCCTTTAATTTTCAAAATAGTGGGTAGTTGCTGAAATAAATACAAATGTTAACACTTTGGCATTAAGTAAAACTCACTGTGATCATGTTTTACTTAAATGTTATTTATCTTAATTCATTTCAATTTGATAATACCTACAAGGTCCATCTCCCCCATATACATTATCTTCTTAGCAGCTATAAACACGATTGAACTTTAAAATATCTCACAACCAGTATGTCATAGACACTAACTAATGAGGTGGGACAATTGTTTAATATAATTGGAACAACAATATTAGTATAACCATCTAAATATCAGACCTATTATAAACATGTGTTTTTAATTCTTGCCCAATACTATACTATTTCCTACATGACATACTTTCAGGATACCAGAAGAAACCTACCTACCTCATGACAACCAACCAAATCTGAAATAATCAGTAAATATACACTGAGCACTGTTGTAAGAGTAGAGATCCTATTGGATTGAAAGTTGGAGGCCTAGATGATTGGTGTATGACCTTGGGCAAGTTCTATCTTCTGCCTATTTTCCTATCTTCAGTGAGAAGGGATTACATGACATGATGTATAAGATTCTTTCCACCACAAACATTCTGTGAATATCTTTAGTCAATTATTCCATCTATGCTAAATGAACACAAAACAAGCAAACAAAAGTATGACTGAATTTTCATGGGAAGAGCTCAATTATAGTCAAAGAACAAAGTCAATCTGACGAATGGTTAATAGTTTTCACAACCATTATTTTTCTGTAAGGTGATTAGACATTACCAGCAAAGAAATTAGAGAAACCAAAGGGCAAATTTTACATTTCTCCCAAGGCTGCTATGCTGACAGCTGTATTACTTTAATCATTTAGTTGGGGACTAAAGTAGAAGCTTTTGGGGGTCCAAACTTTCTCCTCTTCAATTGCCCAGGGAAGCAGAAAGCTAGGGACCAGACCCAGCTTAATGGGTCACAGCCCACCCCTAAGAGAATAAAAGTATAGGGAAACAGCAGGGAGGCAGAGGACATTAATCTGTAGTTTCCCAGGCAAAGAATCACTTAAGAGAAGGGAGAAGCTGCTCTTAGACCACCTAGATTTGTAACCCAAGGGATTCTAAGTCACCAAGCTAGAAAGATGGAGTCTGACAGACATAGGTTCCAACCCTAGGTCCACCACTTACTACATGGGTGGCCTTAGTAAAGGTGTTCTATTTCAATCTAAAAATTGAATAATAATATCACACCTCACTGGAAGGAAAAAATGAGATAATATGTGTTAAATCAGCTAGCACAGAGTTTGACACATATAAAATATATAGTAAATGATAATGCCTGCAGGTAGGGTTTTCTTGAAATCCCAGCCTCCACTAACCCACAGGCCAGTTCCCAGATGTTGGCACCTGGAACAAGGTGGACACTAAAATCCAGAGTGGCATTGGGTATAAGGGCATATTGATCTCATCCTTTGGTTATGGAAGTTGATACTTAAATATAATCCATAGAAACCAACACTGTTTAGTCCTCTGGCTTTAGATAGGAAAAAAAAAGTGGAAAAGGAAAGCAAATCAGTGCTCTGTTCCTACCTCCCCCCACAGCCTCCAAATCCAGCCTACCAAAAGTAGTCTAAGAACTGAGCATTCAGGTAAGGAATCAATTTGAGAAGAAAGAGAAGAACGTGTACTCAGAGGGCTATTAGCACATTGGTGTATAATCTTAAGCTGCTTTTCTAATACCTAATCCAGCAATGTTCTGGAAATGGAGGTTATGATAAAGAGGGGACAAGAACCCTTCAGCAGTAGGAAAGTGAGGCTTAGATGGGGTGCTTTACTTTTGCTTAAATTAGGGCAATCCCAATAGGGTTTCTGAACTAATCTGCTGACACCGTTAGTGATGTTTCTCTTTGATTTCACACTTAGCCCTAATTTACCCTTAACCTGAAGGGTCTAGAATGAAGACTTGTATGGTAGACTGTGACTATGATGAAAGCAACAATGTTTCTGTTGGTCTACCACAACCTTCCATCTACACCTTTTAAGCAGGCAGCTTCCTTATGTCCCATCCCCATAAAGTTGTGTTTTCTGTTATAATGTATTACAATCTCCTCTCTCGGGTTTTATTTGACCAGAGTTCCAAGTGCTTCCTCTTCCAGAGACAGCTACATTTTGCAAGGGAACTCTGAGAGGTACAAAGGAATGGTGGAACAGTAAGCTTCCAGCTCTTACTCCCAAGTGCTGCTTCCAACACTAAAAGCAGTCATAACTAACTTAAGTAACTGCTGGCCACACTCCAGCTGGACCTCAATAACAAATATTTACTGAGCCCCTACCATGTTCCAGACACTTTCACATACTGTCTCATGCCTTTCCTGGAAAATAGCCAAACACGTGTTATTAACTCTATTTTACAAATAAGGACACTGAAACATAGGGAAGTTAAGTTGCAATTCTCAGGAGCACACAGCTAGCAAACAGAGGTGTTAAGAATTTAAATCAAGACTACCCTACCGCAAGGCTACTGTACTTTCTACTATATATAGTAAATGGCCTTTTTTGAAATCACAATGACTTAAAAATCACATTCAAGTCTCAATTCACTGGCTCTAAGAAAACTAGGCAGATTCTCCTCCTCACAGAGCCCCTGACAAACTGGTGGTTGGTAAGGGAATATATGGGTGTCATAATCTTGCAACTCTTTTCCCCTTGCCACTAAAAATCTGACCAAGAAACTATGTAATACACAAAAACAACTAAACCTATTGCTTTAGGAAAATCTTTGCCCTTTCTGGACCTGTTTTATTTTTTTATGTACGATATTTGAATTAGCTAATTCCTAATGTTCCTTACGACTCTGAAATGTATGATTCTATGAAAACCATTGGTATCATAATAGAGATTGAACAGTTTCACAGCATAAATTCCAAGCAGCCAGCCCATTCAGTTACTAGGTCTGTAAGCTATTGTTGCATCTGCTTTGCTCCCTTACAGCCTTTCTGTAACACAGAATTCCCCACATAAGACACTAGACAAAGTTCCAACTGACCTTAATGGGAGTTGTTACCTAAGGATAAAGCTGGAACCTCAGCCATTGCTCTTCTGAAAACTGAAAAAAATCACATCATTAAACTATGTCTAGGGAGGAAAAAAGAAGCTATTCATGGCCTCTGAATACATGCTGTTTCAGTTCCAACTGCTTATGCATTTACATCTGTTTCCATTCATGGAAATGTGTTCACCTTTTTTAGAATTATGGCAACAGATGGATAATGCACTGTGAAAACCTTTCCACTGCTGTTCTGAATCATGTACTCTGGAAACATCCATGGAACATTTGAAATGACTGACGGCTTTGTTATTATATTTCAGAGGAATGGCCAATGTAACTGAACAGGTGTAGGGGTGTGGAAAAAGTAGTATATGAATCTAAAGGATTTACTTCCCCAAACTTCTGTTACAGGCTGTGCCTGAATAAGTTACTTCACTTTCCTGACCCGCCTCCTAATTTTTAAAATAAGGGAGTTACACCAACCCAGAATGGCTGACCTTGCCTGATAAACTGAAGTGAGTTGTATGGCACCCCCAAAGATGAGAGGAAATAAAAATAAATAATTATCATGACAAAAGGAAGAAAAGTAGCACTGACAGATGTAAAATAAAAATTCATCTCTCTATTCCTACCTCTTTTCTAACTCCCCAGAAGTAATCAATGTTAACTACTCTTATTGTAGCTTCTGGGACATTTCCTATGCATATATAAATACATGTGTAATCTATGTTTTAATGATAAATACACAAATGCGTATATAAAAACAGATCTTAAAATTAAATAAGCAGCCATGTCTTTGTAAAGCATTATATATTTCTGTATTTATGTTTGTTCTTATAAAGGAGTAATTCCTAGAAGTAGAATTAAATTTAATATCTTACATCTTAAACTTTTAGTAATTATGCTTTAGAAGTATTTTATACATACTAAAAAGTAAATTCTATTACAAATGTATACCTAATATTTCATGCTATTAGTTTAGTACCCCTACAAGATACACACACAGACACACACTGACACACACACACACAATGTGTAGCTTCATTTTAATTTTAATTATTGTACCCACAAAAGTTCAGCTTACAATTAAATTATTTTAAAATTCTTAACCATATCTGCAACTCTACTAGTTTTATTTAATTTTTCTTTCTATCCTAGACTTTTCAGTGAATGTGTGCACAATATTTTAAAAGATACAAGTCAACTTACCATGTTTCCAAGGTACATCCAGATTGCAGCATGTACTTCATTTTTTTAATGGCTGAATAATATTCCATAGTATGAATAAACCATATTTCATTTATCTATTCATCAGTTGATGGCATTTGGGTTGTTTCAACTTTTTGGTTTTTTGTTGTTTATTTGAGTGTACTCGGCACACAATGTTAGATTGATTTCATATATACAACATAGTGATTTGACAGCTCTATACCTTATGCTATGCTCACCACAAGCATAGCTATCATCTGTCACCATATAATGTTATTACAATAACATGAACTATATTTCCCAATTCTGTGCCTTTCAGCCCTCTGACTTACTTAATCCATAACTGAAAGCCTGTATGTCCCACTTCCCTTCACCCATTTTGCCCATCCCCTCATTCCTCCACCTGCAACCATCAGTTTCCTCTCTGTTTTTATAAGTCTGATTCTGCTTTTTGTGTTTATTCATTTGTTTTGTGTTGTAGATTCCACATGAGTGAAATCACATGATATTTGTCTTTTTCAGTCTAACTTATTTCACTTAGCATAATACCCTATAGGTCCATCTATGTTGTTGCAAATGGCAAGGTCTCACCTTTTTATGGCTGTATAATATTCCTGTGTGTGTGTGTGTGTGTGTGTGTGTGTGTGATCTTCCTTATCCATTCATCTCCTGATGGACACTTATGTTGCTTCCATATCTTGGCTATTGTAAATAATGCTGCAATAAACATAGGTGTGCGTATCTTTTTGAATTAGTGTTTTTGTTTTCTTTGAGTAAATACTCAGTAGTGGAATTATTGGATTGTATGGCATTTCTATTTTTAATTTTGGGCCATTATGAATATTGCTGCTAATGAACACAAGTGTACAGGTTTTTATCTGTACACCTATTTTCAATTCTCTTGGATATATACCTAAGAGCTTTGTGGAAGACATTAGACACAAAAGGCTACATATTGTATGATTATATGAAATAAAAAGAATAGGTAAATCCATAGAGATTACTGATTTCCAAAGGCTAGGGGGAGTGAGGAATAGAAATTACTGCTTAAAGGGTATTAGGTTTCTTTTGGTGTGATAAAATGTTTTACAATTTGTTGTGACAGTTGTACAACACTAAATGTACTAAAAGCCACTGAAATATATACTATTAAATTGGTTTAAATGTTGAATTTTATGTTATGTGAATTATACTTCAAAAATACATATTCATATAGTTTACATTACATTATACTACGACACACAGTTTTATTTTTGAACTTTTATTTTGAAATAACTTTGGATTTACACAAAAGTTGCATAAATTATAGTTTCCATATACCACTTTTCCTGCTTCCCTGATGTTAACATCCTACATAACCATTGACAATCATCTAAAGAGTATGCTACTATACTACTACTAGTACACTATTATTAACTAAAGACTTCGTTTAATTTTCACCAGTTTTTTTCACTAACTACTTTTTTCTGTTATAGGATACAATCCAAAATTTCAAATTGCATTTGCTTCTCACATCTCCTTTATCTACTTTGGTCTGTAAGTGATTCTCAACTTCTCCTTACCTTCCATGACCTTGATACCATTGAAGGATATTGCTAATTCATAGAGTAGCCTTCAATTTTATTTTTTCTGATGTTTTCTCTTGAGTAGATTGAGTTTATGCATTTTATGGCAACAATATCACAAAAGTGGTATTGTACCCTTCTTTTGTTGCTGTTTTTTTGGTTTTTTAATATTTATTTTTTTATTATGTTAAGTTAGCCACCATACAGTCCATCATTAGTTTTTGATGTAGTGTTCAATGATTCGTTACTTGCATATAACACCCAGTGCTCATGACAACATTTGTCCTTCAAAGCTCTTGTTTCTTCACTGATCTTCTGCTTAGATGACCTGTCCATTGCTGTGAGTGTGGTGTTGAAGTCTCCTACTATTAATGTATTATTATCTGTACGTTTCTTTACTTTGGTTATTAATTGGTGTATATAATTGGCTGCTCCCACATTGGGGGCATAGATATTTACAATTGTTAGATTTTCTTGTTGGACAGACACTCTAAGTATGATGTAGTGTCCCTCTACATCTCTTACTACTGTCTTTGGCTTAAAATCTAATTTATCTGATATGAGGATTGCTACTCTAGTTTTCTTTTGAGGTCCATTAGCGTTGTAAATGGTTCTCCATCCTCACACTTTCAATCTGGAGGTGTCTTTAGTTTCAAAATGAGTCTCTTGTAGACATCAGATGGATGGGTCCTGCTTTTTTATCCAATCTGATACCCTGTGTCTTTTGATTGGAGTATTCAGTCCATTTACATTTAGAGTAACTATTGAAAGATATGATAGTGCCATTGTATTGCCTGCATTATCCTTGTTTCTGTAGATCATCTCTGTTTCTTTCTGTTCTATTTTACTCCTGGGGTGTCTCTTCGCTTATAGGATCTCCCTTAATATTTCTTGCAGGGCTGGCTTGGTGGTCACATATTCTTTCTGTTTCTGTCTGTTCTGAAAACTCTTTATGTCTCCTTCCATTCTGAGTGACAGCCTTGCTGGATAAAGTATTCTTGGCTGCATGTTCTTCTCATTTAGTGCCCTGTATATATCTTGCCAGCCCTTTCTGGCCTGCCAGGTCTCTGTGGATAGGTCTGATGTTATTCTGATGTTCTGCGGTTCATAAGAAATCTCCTCTCCCTAGCTGCTTTCAGGATAGCCTCTTCAGCTCTAAGATTTGTAAGCTTCACTATATGTTGGGTTGTTGATTTGTTTTTATTGATTTTGGGAGGTGTCCTCTCTGCCTCTTGGACGTGAATGCTTGTTTCCTTTCCTTGTCACCCATGATTTGCTCCAATATACTTTCTAGCCCTCTCTCTCTTTCCACCCCCTCTAGGATCCCAATAATTCTGACTTTGGGTCTTTTCATTGCATCATTAAATTCTCTAAGCCTTTCTTCCTGAGCTATTGTTGTTTTCCTCTCTTATCCTCAACTTCCTTCCTTTCCATCAGCCTGTCCTCTAGATCACTTATTCTCTTTTTTGCCTCATTGACCCTAGCTGTTAGAGTTCCAGTTTAGACTGCATCTCATTTGTAGCATTTTTAAGTTCAGCCTGATTAGATCTTATTTCCGCCCTTAGAGATTCTGTTTTGTCATGTATGCCCTTTTCAAGTCTAGCTATTAACTTTATAATTGCTCTTCTGAATTCTATCTCTGACATCTTGCTTATAATACATATTGATTAGCTCTGTGGCAGAGGACATTGCCTCTGGTTTTTTTCTTTGCTGTGAGTTCCTCCCCCTAGTATTCTGTTCAGTGAAGACTGGGTGAGCAAATGAACAGAGTTCAAAATATCAACCACAACTCAAGCAAAATGCACCCTAGAAAAGATCCAAAGTGGTCAGAAGCCACCACAGATACACAAACAAAGCCAAACTGAAACAAAACAATAAAAACCGGGGGAGGGGGAGACGCTGTAATCTCACAGGGTGGACAAAGATTGACTCACTTGTTCCTGATTGAATTTTGGTTCATGTGTTAGAAGACAACATATCCCAAAATTGCAAAGGAAGCAGAATATCTATCTATCTATCTATCTATCTATCTATCTATATATATATATATAATTGAATAGAGTAATAAAAGGTCTAGAATGAGGCTTAAATCTATAAAATGCAGATGTGAAAAAAAGTTAAAAAGTGACTTAAAAACATAAGTTGGAAAATAATAATTTATTTGAAATGGGAAAAAGGCTTTAAAAAAAAGGAAATGTAAAATTTTAGCCTGAAGGGTAAGCAAGTTGTGAGGAAACACCTGGAGCTCAATATATTATTTTCTCCTGGCACTGGAGTTTTACAGTCCTGTGGAATCCATAAGCTTGTCATTCACCTGTTCTTCCAGTCTGTTTCTCAGGGAGGGATCTGCTCTGCAGCTTCTCAGGTGTCTCTGCCAGGGAAGAGTTTCCCCACCCCTTGTCAGGGGGATGGGCTTAATTTGAATTGGTCGACTGTGTGGCTTTTGTTCCCTGGTAGTTTTCCATGCCTCTTCAGAGGGTCAGAGCAAAAGTGGCCATGCCAGGATCTCTGGCCTGAGCCGCAAGATCGTGGTCCCCCATCTCCAATAAACCCTCCAAGTCAAACCGTCTCCACTTCTGTGTGCACCAAACCTGCAGACTCTCCTGGTTCCCCCCAACTGCAGCTCTCCCAGGGAGAGTCCCAGGGCCCATGAGTGACACTTCACTTTCTGTCTTTGTGACTGCAAGTGGCTGTGGGCTTGCACATGCACCTTGCGCCACTGCTCCCAGGTCACCACCGGGTGCTGCCCTACTGTCCTTTCTGGAGCCACTGCCAACCTGAGAGTCATTGCCTGGTTGTGGGTGCAGCCATTTCAATCCTCCTGGGGCTTGGTAACCAGTCCACATGTTCTAGTCTTTTTCCAGGTGCTCAGCCAAAGAGCAGTCTCCCTACCATCCCAACTTGTGGTTTATGGACATTGGAGCTCAGAGTCTCTCCTGGGCTCACTGACCGTAACTAGTTTCCCCACTCTGTTGCTTGGGCACTCTATCAATCCAAGTACCCCCATTCTTTCTGTGTCTCCTTGGATCCTGAGACCACATTGAGCCACCTATAATTCTGTCTTTTCCATCCTCTGAGCCCCTTTCAGAAAGGGATATCTCTCACTGGAGCAGATTTCTAAGGGTTCTGATTTTGTGCTTTGGTGTTATATCACTTTCTAGTAGCCAGCTTATGGAGGCTCCATCCCCCCTCTGGTTATCTTCCAATATTTTTTCACAGATTCATGACTCCACACCTCTTATCTTGCAAAAAGCAGTCATTTTTCTGCTTGTAGAGTTCCAGATATATTTTCTTACATCTCAGGATGAATTCATGGTGTTCAGAATGGTTTGATAGATATCCACCTAAATTCAAGGGACCGGATAAAACAAGGTCCCCTACTCTTCCACCATTTTGCTGCCCTCCTCCTACCTCACATCCTTTTTATCCATTAATCTATTGATAGACATTTAGCTTGTTTCCACATCTTAGCTTTTGTAATTAGCTATAAAATGAGCATAGGGCTCTATATGCCTTTTCAAATTAGTATTTTCATTTTCTTCAGATAAATACCTAGAAGTGAAATTGCAAGATCACACGGTCTTTCAACTTTTAGATTTTTGAGGAACCTTCATAATGTTTCCATAGTGGTTTCATCAATTTACAGTCCCACCAATACTGCGCGAGTGTTCCCTTTTCTCTGAAGCCTTGCCAACATTTGTTATTTCTTATCTTTTAGATAATAGCCATTCTGATAAGTGTGAGGTGATGTCTCATTGTGGTTTTGATTTGTATTTCCCTGACGGTTAGTGATGTTGAACATCTTTTTATGTGCTTGTTGGACATCTCCATGTCTTCTTCAGAAAAATGTCCTATTTTTAATTTAAAAATGTCCATTTTTTAAACATTTTTAAAATGTTTTTATAGTTTTTATTTTAATTCCAGTTAATTAACATATACTATAGTATTAGGTATATAATATGAATTGTTTATTTTTTAAAATATTGAGTTTATGAGTTTTTTATTTTGGTTGCTAAACCCTTATCAAATATATAGTTTTAAATATCTTCTTCAATTTACTGGGTTGCCTTTTCTCTTTTTTAAAGATGTGATTTATTGGGAAACCTGGGTGGCTCAGTCAGTTAAGTGTCTTGCTGTCGGCTCAGGTCATGATCCCAGGGTCCTGGGATTGAGTCCCACTTTGGGCTCCTTACTTGGTGGTGAGCCTGCTTCTCCCTCTGCCTGCTTTTCCCTCTGCCTGCCACTCCCCCTTCTTGTGCTTGCTTTCTCTCACAAATAAATCAATAAAATCTTTTCTTTAAAGATTTTGTTTGTTTGTTTGTTTGTTTGTTTAAGAGAAAGAGAGCAAAAGAGAGAGAGAGAGAGAACACAAGCAGTGGGAGGGGCAGAAAGAAAGGGAGAAGCAGACTCCTTGCGGAGCAGGGAGCCCAACACAGGCTCAATTCCAGGACCCTGAGATCTTGACCTGAGAAGAAGGCATACACTTAACAGATTGAGCCACCCAGGAACCCCTACTACATTGCCTTTTCGTTTTGTTGATGGCTTCCTGTGAAAAAAGACTTTTAGTTTTATGTCATCCCATTTGTTTATTCTTGCTTTTGTTGCCCTTGCTTGAGAAGATAGATCCAAAAATAATATCATCATAGAGATTACTGCCTATGTTCGTTTATAAATTTTAAGGTCTCAGGTCTTACACTTCAGTCTTTAACACATTTTGAGCTTATTTGTTACTTTTTAAAGATTTTATTTATTTATTTATTTATTTATTTATTTATTTATTTGAGAAAGAGAGCATATAAGCAGGGAGAGTGACAGGCAGAGGGAGAAGCAGCCCCCTTGCTGATCAAGGAGCCTGATGTGAGATGTGATCCTGGGACCCTGAGATCATGACCTGAGCCAAAGGCAGACACTTAACTAACTGAATCACTGAGGCATCCCTATTTTTGTATATGATATAAAAACGTGGTCCAGTCTCACACCTTTGCATGTATCTATCCAGTTTTCCCAATACTATGTATTGAAGAGACTGTAATTTCCCCATTGTATATTTCTGCCTCCTTTGTCATAGATTAGTTGACCATATAAGCATGGGTTTATTTCTGAGGTCTGTATTCTGTTCCATGGTTCTATGTGTGTGTTTTTGTTCAGCTTTGATTACTATACTTTCACGGTATAGTTTGAAACCCAGGATATGAAAACTACACCGTTCTCAATATTGTTCAAAAGTGAGGGAAAGGACATCAAAGTATCCCCCAAATTGAGAAGTTACTTTGTGTCTGGAAAATGTAGCAGGTGACTCCATACAGTTTATACAGTTTTATTCAAGGTAACTTACTGATGACATGGCATTGGGGGAGGGGATTACACAGAGGACAATCCATGACAGCTACACAATTATTATCCACAAAGTCCACAGATTATATATCGCCAGGGGACATGCAAAGTTTATCATAGTGAGATTAAAAGGGTTTGCATGCACCCCAAAGGTTTTGCATGCACCTCATCAACAGCTAACTTTAATGAGATATTGTGGCACCACCTGTGTGTCGGGAAGAAGAAAGACTGTTATTGCTCACAGACTCATGGGAGGCCAAAACAAGCCTCCCCCCATTCCAGCCTTGGTGGGCATTTTTAAGGTATTTATATTAATCTCCAAGGGGCCTGGAATATGTAACCCCAAAATAGGTCATTGAGTGAACACGAACAAGATGGAGGGTCAAAGATGGAGTCAGTATTGTTAGCACTCCTACAATTGCTTTGGCTATTTGAAGTCTTCATTGGTTCCACAGAAATTTTATTTCATTTGTTTTAGTTCTATGGAAAATGCCATTAGTATTTTCATAGGAGTTGCATTGAATCTGTAGATTGCTTTGGGTAGTATGGACATTTTAACAATATTAATATTTCTAATCCATGAGCATGGTATATCATTCCACTAATTTGTATCATCTTCAATTTCTTTCATCAATGTCCTAGTTTTCAGAGTAGTTTTTTCATGTCCTTGGTTACATTTATTCTTAGGTGTTTACGTTTTTTTAAGTCAAATGAGATGGCTTCATTAATTTCTTTTTCTGGTAGTTCATTATTAGTGTATAGAAATGCAACGTATTTCTGTATATTGATTTTGTATCCTGCAAATTTACTGAGTTGATTTATTAGTTCTAATAGTTTTATGATAGAGGCTTTAGGGTTTTCTATATATTCCATAGGATCTGCAAATAGTGACAGTTTTACTTCTTTTTTTTTCCAATTTAGATGAACTTTATTTCTGTTTCTTGCTTAATCGCTGTGGCTAGGACTTCCAATACTATGTTGAATAAAAGTGGCAAGAATAGGCTTCCTTGTCTTGTTCCTGAATTTAAACAAAAAGCTCTCAGTTATTCACCGAGTATGTGGGTTTGACATATATGGACTTTATTATGTTGAGTTACATTCTCCCTAGAACCAACTTTGTTAAGAGTTTTTATGGAGCCATCTGGTCCTGGACTTTTTTTTCTGGGAGTTGGGGGTTTTTTGGTTCTTTTTTTTTTTTTACTGATTAAATATCATTACTAGTAATTGGTCTGTTCAGATTTTCTATTCCTGGTTCAGTCTTGAAAGTTTGTATGTTTCTAAGAATTTATAAATTTCTTCTAGGTTGTCCAGCTTGTTGGCATATAATTGCTTCTAGTAGTGTCTTATGATCCTTTTTGTTTCTGTGGTATCCATTGTGATTTTTCCTTTTTTATTTCTGATTTTACTTATTTGGGACCTCTCTTTTTTTCTTGATACGTCTGGCTAAAGGTTTATCAATTTTGTTTATCTTGTCAAAGAAACAGCTCTTAATACCTCTGATTTCGTGGGTGGCTCATTGGTTGTTCAGTACCATGTTGTTTAGCCTCCTCCATCTGTTTGTGGTTTTTCCAGTTTTCTTCTTATAATTCATTTCTAGTTGTATACCATTAAGGTTGGAAAGATGCTTGATATGATCCCAATTTTCTTAAATATCTTGAAATTTTTTTGCAGCTTAATGTGATCTATCATGGAAAGTGTTCCATTTGCACTTGAGAAGAATGCTGTTTTGGGATGGAATGTTCTGTATGTATCTATTAAGTCCATCTGTCCTAATGTGTCATTTAAGGATGATGTTTCCTTTTTGAATTTCTCTTTGGATAATTTATCCACTGATGTAAATGGGGTGCTCAGGTTTCCTACTCTTACTGTATTTTACTGTCAATTTCTCACTGTGTCTGTTAATATTTACTTTATATACTTAACTCTTCTGTTGGCTGTATAAATATTTACAAGTATTATACCCTTCCATTGTATTGATCCTTTTATCATAATGTAATGACCTCCTTTGCCTTTTGTTACAACCTTTGTTTTGAAGTCTATTTCGTATTGCTACTCAGCTTTTTCCTCATTTCCCCATTTCCATGGAATCTCTTTTTCCATCTTTTCACTTTCATTCTGTGAGTGTGTTTAGGTCTAAATTGAGTCTCTTTTAGGCAATATATAGATGGGTCTTGTTTTTTTTTATCCATTTAGCCATCCTATGTCTTTACATTGGAGCATTTATTCCATTTTCATTTAAATCAATTATTTATAGGTATGCATTTATTACCATTTTGTTAATTGTCTTCTGGTTGTTTTTGTAGTTGCTCTCTGTATCTTTCTTCTCTTGCTCTCTTTCTTTGTGGTTTAGTGAATTCCTTTAGTTTTATTTATAGATTTCTCTCTCTATTTCTTGTAAATCTATTATAGGTTTGGTTTGTGGTTATCATCGGGTTCATATATAAAAAAACCTACCTACATAGCTGTCTATTTTAAATTGATGGTTGCTCAAATTTGAACACATTCTAAAAGCACTACAGTTTTACTCTCATCCACACCTTTTGACATCATATTTTACATCTTTTTACTTTGTATATCCCTTAACTAATTATTGTAGATATAGTTGGTTTGACTACTCTTGTTTTTTAATATTAATGCTAGCATTGGAAGTGATTGACCCACTACCTTTACTATATGGTTGCCTTTCTAGGAAATATATCTATATCTGTATATAGATAGATGGTATAAATATATAGATGATAGATAGATAGATAGATACAGATAGATACAGATTATACATATATATATATATATATATATATATATACCACTGTAGTTAGAAAGATGGTTGAAATTATATATATATTTACATATTTCTGGTTATGGGCTTTTCTTTTCTGCTTCTAGAACTCTTTAACAATTCTTGTCAAGTCAAGCCAGTTTAGTACTGATGAACTCCTTTAGCTGTGCCTTGTCTGGAAAACTCTTTATATTCCCCTCAATTCTGAACGATAATCTTGCCGGGTAGAGTATTCTTGGCTTAAGTTTATTTCTTTCAGCACCTTGAATATATTGGGCTACTTTCTTATGGGCCACAAACTTCCTACCAGGTAATCAGCTGATAGTTTTATAGGAGTCCCCTTATATGTATTTAATTATTTGTCTCTTGCTGCATTTATGATTCTTTATCTACAATTGTGACTTTTTAATTATAATCTGTCTTGGTGTAAATCTCTTTGGGTTCGTCTCTTTTGGGACTCTCTGTCCTTCCTGGACCTAGATGACTGTGTCCTTACTCAGGTTAGGGAAGCTTTTAGCTATTATATCTTCAAATAAGTTTTCTGCCTCTTTCTTTCTTTCTTTCTTTCTTTCTTTCTTTCTTTCTTTCTTTCTTTCTTTCTTTCTTCTGAGACCCTTATAATGTTAGTGGTAATATACGTGATGTTGTTCCAGAGGTCCCTTAAATTATCCTCATTTTTTTAATTCTTTCTGCTATTCAGTTCAAGTTATTTCCACTATCCTGTCCTCTAGATAACTGCTAATGTTTTTGTATCATCTTAATTTGCTATTTATTCTCTCAAGTGTATTTTTTTTAAAGATTTTATTTATTTATTTGACAGAGATAGAGACAGCCAGCAAGAGAGGGAACACAAGCAGGGGGAGTGGGAGAGGAAGAAGCAGGCTCATAGCAGAGGAGCCTGATGTGGGGCTCGATCCTATAACGCTGGGATCAGGCCCTGAGCCGAAGACAGCCGCTTAACCTCTGTGCCACCCAGGCGCCCCTCTCAAGTGTATTTTTATTTCCATTGTATTTTTCAGCTCTGATTGGCACTTTCTTATATTTTCTATTTCCTTGTTGAACTTCTCACTGTGTCCATCAATTCTTCTCCCATGTTCAGTAAGCATCTTTATGATCATTACTTTGAACACCTTAATGGGTAGATTGCTTACCTTTGTTTTATTAAGCTCTTTTTCTGAGTTCTGTCTTGTGCTTTCATTTAGAACATATTGCTGTCTCCTCATTTTGCTTGGCTCCGTGTTTGTTTTTAAATATTATGTAGTTAAGGTATGTCTATATGCACTATGTTGCATAGTAGATTTCTACAACTTGTTCTTTTTGCATTATTGAAACTCTATGTCCATTGGATAATAACTCCCCATTTCTCCTTCCCAGCCACTGGCAACTGCCATTCTATTCTCTGCTTTGATTAATTTAGATACTTCATATAAGTTAAACCATGCAGTACTTGTCCTTGGGGGACTGGCTTATTTCACTTAACATAATGTTAAAAAACAAAATTCAGGGGTGCCTGGGTGGCACAGTGGTTAAGCATCTGTCTTCTGCTCAGGGCATGATCCCGGCATTATGGGATCGAGCCCCACATCAGGCTCCTCCGCTATGAGCCTGCTTCTTCCTCTCCCACTCCCCCTGCTTGTGTTCCCTCTCTTGGGGCTGTCTCTATCTCTGTCAAATAAATAAATAAAATCTTAAAAAAAAATTCAACCAAGTAAATTTGAATGTCTAATAGGCTTTATTAAGCAATTTATGAATCAGGCAGCATCTCATCTAGCAAGGAGAGAGAAGCTCTGAGGAGCTATAGGAATGGAAGAAATGGAAGAATTTTATAGGCAGAAACATGGTGGGACAAAATGATTATTAGCAAAAGAAAAGATTTTTTTCAGGGAAGATTATCTTCCCTAGGGGAAGGCAGGGAGTCTTATCATGCAGATTAACTCACTAGTGTAGTTAATTCACTAGAAATTCCAGACTGGTTTAAAATTCCACTCCTGCGAGAGGCTAAAACTGCAATTAAGTTAGGAATTAAATCTTAGTGGGGCTTAATGTTAAGTTACTGACTCCATTTGTACCGTGCTTATTTTTAACAAATGGCATAGTGATTTTGATTTGCATTTCTTTCTTTATTAATGACATTGGGCATCTAAGTATGTCCCTCCTGGCCATTTGTATATCTTCAAAATATATTCAAATGTGTGGCCTAATTTTAAATTGGGATTTTGCTTTTTTTTATTATTGAGATGTAAGTGTTCTTTATTCTGGTCAATAGACCATTATCAGATAAATTATTTACAACTATTTTCTCCTATTGTTTAGGATGTCTTTTCACTTTTCTGACAGTGTCCTTTGAATCACAGAAGTTTTTTGCTTTTTTATTGATGAAGTCCTAGTTATCTGTTTTCTTTCTGTTGTTTGTATTTTTGATGTCATAATAATGAATCCATTGCTAAATACAAGGTGACAGATACAAACCTCCAGGTTATCCTCTAAGAGTTTTATAAATTTAGCTTTTACATATATTCTTTGACATACCTGGAGTTAAATTTTGTGTACAATTTGAAGTAGGAGTCCTTTGTATTTGGATAACCATTTGACCTTGCACCACTTATTGAAAAAGTTATTCTTTACCTCATTAAATTCTCAAGGCTCACTTGTTGAAAATTAATTTCACCATAAATGTATGAATTTACTTCTGTGCTCTCAATTTCTTTTCATTAATCTATATGTCTACATTTATGCCAGTACCACATAGTCTTGATTACAGCAGCTTTGCGATAAGTTTTGAAATAGCAAAATGTGAATCTACAACTTTGCTCTCCTTTTTAAAATTTTAGGATCAGCTTGTGAATTTTTGCAAAGATGCCAGCTAGGAATTTGATAAGGATTGCAGGGAACCTGTACGTCAATTTTGGGTGTATTATCATTTTAATAATATTAAGTCTTCTAAATCCATGAACCCTAGACGACTTTGCATTTTCCAAGTTTTCTTTAATTTCTTTCCATAATTTTGTAGTTTTCAGTGTACATGTCTTACACTTATTTTGCTAAATTTATTCTGTTACATTTATTCCTATCTATTTTAGTCTTATCGATACTATTGTAAATGGAATTGTCTCCTTAATTTTATTTTTGGAATGTTTGTTGCTATAGAAATAAAATTGATTTTTGTATATTGTTCTTGTACTCTGCAATCTTGATCAACTCATTTATTAGGTCTTATATAGCTTTTTGGTCAATTCCTTAGAGTTTTCTATACGCAAGATCATGTCATATGCATATAGAAGCAGTTTTACTTTTTTCCCTTTCCATTCTGGGTGACACTAATCTTTTTCTTGCCTGATTGCCTTAGGAGAACTACCAGCACAATGTTAAATAGAAGTGGCGAGTGAAGACATCCTTCTCTTGTTCTTGATCTTAAAGAGAAAGCTTTCAGTCTTTCACCATTAAATACAATGTTAGCTGTGGGTTTTTCACAGATGCCTTTTATCGTGTTGAGGAAGTTTCATTCTCTTCTTAAGTTCTTAAAGAATTTTATCATGAAGGGTGTTGGCTTTAGTTGAACAATTATTTTTTTGGTATCTATTGAAATGATCAAGATATATGTTTTCTGTTATTCTATGAATATGGTGTATTACATTGATTGATACTCAGAAGTTGAACAAAGTTTGCATTCCTGGAATAAATTCCACTTGGTTATGATATGCAATCCTTTTTATATATTGCTGAATTCAGCTTGCTAGTACTGTGTTGAGGATTTTTTTACACCTACGTTCACAAGGGATATTGGTCTATAGTTTTCTTGTAATGTCATTGTAAGGTTTGTATTAACAGGATAATGCTAGCTTCATGGGCTGAATTTGTGAGTTCTCCCTCCTCTTCTATTTTTTGGAATGGTTTATGAAGGATGGCTGTTAATTATTCTTTAAAATATGAAAGAATTCACCATGCAGCCGTTTGGGCCTTGGGATTTTCTTTGTAGGCATATTTGTCATTACTCTTTTTACTTGTTACAAGTCTATGTAGATTTTCTATCTTTTCTCAATTAAGATTTGGTAGTTTTGTATCTTTCCAGGAATTCTTCTATATTATCTAAGTTATATAATTTATTGGAGTATACTTTTTCATAATATTCTTTAATACTCCTTTTATTTCTGAAAGGTCAATAGTAATTTCTCTGATTTTAGTAATTTAATTCTACTTTCTAGGCAATAGCTTCTCAATTTTTTAAATCTTTTCAGAGAAACATCTGTTTTTATTGATTTTCTCTATGTTTTTCTGTTCTCTATTTCATTATTTCCACTGTAACCTTCATTATTTTCTGCTGTTGCTTGTTTTTTTCTAGTTCTCTTGGTGGAGAGTTTAGTTACTCATTTGAGATCTTTCTTTAAAAAAATATAGACATTTACAGCTATAAATGTCCTTCTAAGGGCTGTTTTTGTTGCAGCCTATAATTTCCAGTACATTATTTGTTTTAATTATTCTCAAAATAGGTTGTAATTTCTCATGACTTCTTCTTTGATTCTTTGGTTATTTAAGAGGATGTTGTTTAATTTACACATATTTGTATATTTTCCAAATTTTCTCCTCTGATTAACTTCTAACTTCATTCTACATGTTTGGGAAATTTAATTTGTATAATTTAAATATTTTTTAAATAGGGGCAGGTGGGTGGCTCAGTCAGTTGGGAATCCACCTTCAGTTCAGGTCATGATCTCAGGGTCCTGGGACTGAGCCCCTAATTGAGTTCCCTACTCAGAGGAGATTCTACTTCTCCCTCTGCCTCTGAGCCTTCTCTCCACTTGTGCTCTCTCTCTCCTTGTACCAAATAAATAAAATCTTAAAAAGTACATTTTTAAAATACATATTTTAAAATATATTGAGCCTTGTTTTATGGCCAAACATAGTCTGTCTTGGGGATTGTTCCATTTGCACCTGAGAAGAATTTATATTCTGCTGATGTTGTATATATGTCTGTTAGGACTAGTCTGTTGACTTATAATAATTTCAAGTCATTTATTTTCTTCTTGATTTTATGCCCACTTATTCCATACATTATTAAAAGTAAGATATTGAAGTGCTCAACTATTATTATTTAATTTTGTTTAATTCCCTTCAATTCTGTCAGTTTTAGCTTTGTGTGTTTTGAGAACTTGTTGTTAGGTACATATTCTTTATAACTGTTATATGTTATTGATAGATTGACCCTTTTATCATTATAAAATGTACCTTCTTTGTCTCTAGTAAGAGGTTTTGTCTTAAAGTCTGTTGTGGTAGATAAGAATATAGCCACACAGCTCAGTTCACATTTGGTTACTCTTCTCACGGTATATTTTTCCATCCATTTACTCTCAATCTACTTTTCTTTTTCTTTTTTTTTCCATCAGAAAGCATAAAATTTATTCAACAACTTCTTTCCAGTCAGAAGATGACTACAGTGGATTAAGAAGAGTTCTTTCACTGGGGAGATGTGATAGCTTAAGTGCTGTAGACTGATAGCATTTGGGAAATACTTGAACCCTAATTTGGTCCTTTCTTCCTTTGCCACCTTCATAATGTAAAAATAAGATAGGTTTGGAAAACATCACTCCTTTGTATCCTTATAATATTCTTTTTAAAAGTTATTTAACTTAATTCCAGTATAGTTAACACACAGTGCTATTCAAGTTTCAGCTATAAAATATAGTGATTCAACAGTTCTATACATTACTCAATGTTCCTAATGATAAGTGTAGTCTTTAATCCCCATCACTTATTTCTGCACCCACTCCTTTCTGGTAGCCACCCATTTTTTCTCTATAGTTAAGAGTCTGTTTCTTGGTTTGGCTATCTCTCCTTTTTTTTTCCTTTGCTCATTTGTTTTGTTTCTTAAATTCCACATATGAGTGATACCATATGGCATTTGTTTTTCACTGACTGACTTATTTCACTTAGCAGTATAATCTCTACCTCCATCCATGTTGTTGGAAATGGCAAGATTTCATTGTTTTTTGTAACTGAATAATATTCCAATATATATGTACCACATCTTCTTTATCCATTCACCTATCAATGGACACTTGGGCTGCTTCCATAATTTAGCTATTGTAAATAATGCTGTCATAAATATAGGGGTGCGTGTATCCCTTTGAATAAGTATTTTCGTAATTTGGGGGTAAATACCCAGCAGTGCAATTACTGGACCATAGGATAGTTCTATTTCCAACTTTTTGAGGAACCTACATACTCTTTTCCACAGTGCCTGGACCAGTTTGTATTCCCAACAACAGTGTACAAGGGTTCCTTTTCTCTATATCTTCACCAACACCTGCACCTTGTGTTTGGGATTTTAGCCATTCTGACAGGTGTGAGCTGATATCTTATTGTAGTTTTGATTTTCATTTCCCTGATTAATAATGTTGAGTATCTTTTTATGTATCTATTGGCATTCTCTATGTCTTCTTTGGAAAAATATCTGTTCATGTTCTCTGCCCATTTTTAAATTAGCTTATTTGTTTCTTGGTTGTTCAGTTTTATAAGTTCTTTATGTCTTTTGCATACTAACCCTTTATTAGATATGTCACTTGCAAATATCTTTGCAATAACCCATTCCATAGGTTGTCTTTTAGTTTTGTTGATTGTTTCCTTTGCTGTGCAGAAGCTTTTTATTTTGATGTAGTCCTAATAGTTTACTTTTGCTTTTATTTCCCTTATCTCAGGAGACATATCTAGAAAATGTTGCTAAGGCCAATGTCAGACACATTATTGCCTGTGCTCTTTTCTAGTACTTTGATGGTTTCAGGTCTCAGATGTAGGTCTTTAGTACATTTTGAATTTATTTTTGTGTATGGTGGAAAACAGGAGTCCACTTTCATTCTTTTGCATATAGCTGTCCAATTTTGCCAACACTATTTGTAAGAGAGACTGGCTTTTTCCCATTGGATATTCATTCCTCCCTTGTCAAAGATTAATTGAACATATAGTTGTGTGTTTATTTCTGAGTTTTTCCTTTTTTTAATAATAATTTTTTTATTATGTTAGTCACCATACAGTACATCCCTAGTTTTTGATGTAAAGTTCCATGATTCTTACTTGCGTATAACACCCAGTGCACCATGCAAAACGGGGAAATGGGATAGGCCAGCACATATTGCATATTTCTGGGTTTATCTATTCTGTTCTATTGATCTATGTGTCTGTTTTTATGCCAGTAAATACTGGTTTGATTAGTATAGCTTTGCAATATAACTTGAAGTCCAGAATGGTGGGCTTTATCTTTTCTTTTTTGTTTCGTTTTTCTTTTTCAAGATTGCTTTGGCTATTCAGGGTTTTCTGTGGTTCCATAACAAAGATCAGGATTGTTTGTTCTAGTTCTGTAAAAAATGCTGTTGGTATTTTGTTAAGGATTGGACTGAACCTGTAGATTACTTTGCATGATATTTACATCTTAACAATATTTGATCTTCAAATTCCTTTTTTTGATTATATTATGTTATTCACCATACAGTACATCCCTGGTTTTTGATGTAAAGCTCTATGATTCATTAGTTGCATATAACACCCAGTGCACCATGCCACATGTGCCCTCCTTACTACCCATCACCAGCCTATCCCATTCCACCACCCCCCTCCCCTCCAAAGCCCTCAGTTTGTTTCTCAGAGTCCATAGTCTCTCATGCTTCATTCCCCCTTCTGATTACCCCCCTTTCTTTATCCCGCCATCCATGTTGCAGCAAATGTTGAGAAACCGTTCTTTCTGATAGCTGAGTAATATTCCATTGTATATATGGACCACAGCTTCTTAATCCAGTCATCTGTTGAAGGGCATCTCGGTTCCTTCCACGATTTAGCTATTGTGGACAATGCTGCTATCAACATTGGGGTACATATGGCCCTTCTCTTCCAGCTTCTTAATCCAGTCATCTGTTGAAGGGCATCTCGGTTCCTTCCACGATTTAGCTATTGTGGACAATGCTGCTATCAACATTGGGGTACATATGGCCCTTCTCTTCACTACATCTGTATCTTTGGGGTAAACACCAAGTAGTTCAATGGCTGGGTCACAGGGTAGCTCAATTTTTAACTTTTGAAGGGACCTCCACACTGTTTTCCAGACTGGCTGTACCAACTTGCATTCCCACAAACAATGTAAGAGGGATCCCCTTTCTCCACATCCTCTCCAACATTTGTTGTTTCTTGCCTTGTCAATTTTTGCCATTCTAACTGGCATAAGGTGGTATCTTACTGTGGTTTTGATTTGAATTTCCATGATGGCTAATGATTTTGAACATTTTTTCATGTGTCTGTTAGCCATTTGTATGTCTTCATTGGAAAAGTGTCTGTTCATATCTTCTGCCCATTTTATGATTTGTTAATTTGTTTCTCGTGTATTGAGTTTGAGAAGTTCTTTGTAGATCTTGGATACCAGTCTTTTATCTGTAGTATCATTTGCAAATATATTCTCCCATTCTGTGGGCTGTCTCTTAGTTCTTTTGACTGTTTCCTTGGCTTTGCAGAAGCTTTTTATCTTGGTAAAGTCCCACAAGTTCATTTTATCTTTTGTTTCGCTTACCTTTGGAGATGTGTCATGAAAAAGTTTGCTCTGGCCGTTGCCAAAGAGGTTGCAGCTGATGTTCTCCTCTAGGATTTTGATGGATTCGTGTCTCACATCGAGGCCTTTCATCCGTTTGGAGATTATCTTTCTCTATGGTGTGAGAGAGTGGTCAAGTTTCATTCTTTTGCGTGTAGCTGTCCAATTTTCCCAGCACCATTTATTGAAGAGGCTGTCTTTTTTCCACTGGATGTTTCTTCCTGCTTTATCAAGGATTAGTTGCCCAAAGAGCCGAGGGTCCATTTCTGGGTTCTCTATTGTGTTCTACTGGTCTATGTGTCTGTTTTTGTACCAGTACCATGCTGTCTTTGTGATCACAGCTTTGTAGTACAGCTCGAAATCCGGCATTGTGATGCCCCCAGCCTTTGTCTTTCCTTTTCAACAGTTCCTTGGCGATTCAGGGCATTTTCTGGTTCCATACAAATTTAAGGACTATTTGTTCCAGCTCTTTGAAAAATGTCATTATTTTGATCAGGATAGCATTGAAAGTGTAGATTGCTCTGGGTAGCATGGACATTTTAACTATGTAAATTCTTCCAATCCATGAGCATGGAATATTTTTCCATCTTTTTATGTCTTCCTCAATATCTTTCAAAAGTGATCTATAGTTTCTAGCATATAGGTCCTTTACGTCTCTGGTTAAGTTAATTCCAAGGTAACGCATGGTTTTTGGTGTTATTGTAAATGGGATGGATTCCCTAATTTCTCTTTCTTCAGTCTCGTTATTCGTGTATAGAAATGCAACTGATTTCTGGGCATTGATTTTGTATCCTGCCACCTTACTGAATTGNGGTCTCATTATTGGTGTATAGAAATGCAACTGATTTCTGAGCATTGATTTTGTATCCTGCCACATTACTGAATTGTTCTATAACTTCTAATAGTTTGGGAGTGGATTCCTTTGGGTTTTTCCATATAGAGTATCATGTCATCTGCGAAGAGAGACATTTTGACTTCTTCTTTGCTGATTTGGATCCTTTGATCCCTTTTTGTCTTCTGATTGCTGTTGCAAGGACTTCTAGTACTATGTTGAATAATAGTGGCGAGAGTGGGCATCTCTTGTCGTGCTCCTGATCTTAAGGGAAAGGCTTCCAGCTTTCCCCATTGAGAATGATATTTGCTGTAGGCTTTTCATAGATTGGCTTTTATGAGATTGAGAAATGTACCCTCTATTCCTACACTCTGAAGGGTTTTAATCAGGAAAGGATGCTGTATTTTGTCAAATGCTTTTTCTGCATCAATTGAGAGGATCATATGGTTCTTGAGTCTTTTCTTGTTGATATGATGTATCACATTGATTGATTTGCGAGTGTTGAACCATGCTTGCATCCCAGGTATGAATCCCACTTGGTCATGATGGATAATCCTTTTAATGTACTGTTGGATTCTATTAGCAAGGATCTTGTTGAGGATTTTGGCATCCATATTCATTAGAGAAATCGGTCTGTAATTCTCCTTTTTGAGGGGGTCTTNTGAATGTACCATCAATCCCTACACTCTGAAGTGTTTTAATCAGGAAAGGATGCTGTATTTTCTCAAATGCTTTTTCTGTATCTATTGAGAGAATCATATGATTTTGGCTTTTTCCTTCTGGATAAAATCTAAAACACCAATCAGTTTGCAAATGTTGAACCACCCTTGCATCCCAGGGATGAATCCCATTTGGTCATGATGGATAATCCTTTTAATGTACTGTTGGATTCTATTAGCAAGGATCTTGTTGAGGATTTTGGCATCCATATTCATTAGAGAAATCGGTCTGTAATTCTCCTTTTTGAGGGGGTCTTTGCCTGGTTTGGGGATCAAGGTAATATTAGCCTCATAGAATGAGTTTGGTAGCTTTCCTTCTGTTTCTATTTTTTGAAATAGCTTTAGGAAAATAGGTAGTATTTCTTCTTTGAATGTTTGGTAGAATTTCCTAAGAAAACCATCCGGGCCTGAAGTTTTGTCATTTGGAAGGTTGTTTATCACTGTTTCAATCTCTTCATAATTAATTGGCCTGTTTAAAAAATCAATTTCTTCCTGTTTCAGTCTTGGTAGTTTATAGGTTTCCAGGAAGGCCTCCATCTCTTCCAGATTGTTTAGTTTTTTGGCATATAGCTGTTGATAAAAGTTTCTAATAATCCTTGCAATTTCAATGGTGCTGGTCGTGACCTCTCCCTTTTCAGTCATAATTTTAATAATCTCAGTCCTTTCTCTTTGTTTTTGGACAAGTTTTGCCAGTGGTCTGTCAATTTTATGGATTCTCTCAAAGAACCAGCTTCTAGTCCTGTTGATCTGCTCTACTGTACTTCTGGTTTCTAATTCATTGATTTCTGCTCTAATCTTGATCAACTGTTTCCTCGAGCATGGATTAGGTCTGTCCCTCTGTTGCTGTTCCAGCTTCTTGACGTGAGAATATAAAAACTGCATTTTAGATTTTCCTATTCTTTTGAGTGAGGCTTGGATGGCTATGTATTTCCCCCTTAGGACTGCCTTTGCAGTATCCCATAGGTTTTGGACCGTTGTGTATTCATTCTCGTTGGTCTCCATAAATTGTTTAATTTGTTTTTTGATTTCCTGGTTTATCGAGTCATTCTTGAGCAGGATGGTTCTTAGCCTNCTCTCCAATTCCAGAGCATGGAATGTCTTTCCATTTCTTTATTTCACCTCAATTTCTTTCATTAGTGTTTTATAGTTTTCAAGGTATTGCTTTTCAGCTCTTTGGTTAAATTTATTCCAGACATTATAATTTTTGGTGCAATTTTAAATGGAATTGTTTTCTTAATTTCTCCTTCTGCTGCTTCAATGTTATTGTATAGGAATGCAATTCATTTCTGTACATTGATTTTTTATCCTGTGACTTTCCTGAATTCATTTATCAGTTCCAGTAATTGTTTGCTGGAATATTTGGGGTTTCCTATGTGATGTCAACTGAAAAGAGTGAAAGTTTTAATTCTTCCTTACCAATATGGAAACCTTTTATTTCTTTTTGTTCTCTAATTGCTGTTGCTAGGATTTCCAGTGCCTTGATTAACAAAATTGATGGTGATCATCCTCGTCTTGTTCCTGAGCTTAGGTGAAAAGTTCTCAGTTTTTCCACATTGAATATGATGTTTGCTTTGTGTTTTTCCTGTAAGGCCCTTATTATTTTGTGTAATCTTCCCTCTAAACATACTTTGTTCAGGGACTTATCATGAATGGATATTGTACTTTGCCAAATACTATTTTTACATCTATAGAAATGATCATATGGGGTTTACCCATTCTCTTATTTATGTGATGTATCACATTGATTGATTTGCAAATATTATACCATCCTTTTATCCTGGGAATATATCTTTCTTGATCTTGGTAAATAATTTTTTTTCATATATTTTTGAATTTAGTTGCTAGGGTTTTTTTTTTTTTTTGAGGATTTTTGTGTATACGTTTCAGGCATATTGGCCTGTAGTTCCCTTTTTTGTGGTGTCTTTATCTGGTTTTGGTATCAGCTAATTGGTAGTCTCAGAGAATGAATTAGGAGGTTTTTTCCTTCTTCCTCTATATTTTGAAAAAGTTTGAGAATGGTAGGTATTAACTCTGTGTTGTTTGGTGGAATTCACATGTGAAGCAGTCTCGTATCCCAGACTTTTTTTGTTGTGAGGTTCTGTGGTTTTGTTTTGTTTTGTTTTAATTATGGCATCAATTTCATTACTGGTGGTTGGTCTGTTCAAATTTTCTATTTCTTCCTGCTTCAGTTTTGGTATGTTGTATGTTTCCAGGAATTTATCCATTTCTTCCAGATTGTCCCATTTGTTGGCATATAATTTTTCATAATATTCTTTTACAATTGTTTATATTTCTGTGGTGCTGGTTGTTATTTCTCCTCTATCATTTATGATTTTATTTGAGTCCCCCCCCCCCATTTTGTTTTGTTTTTGTTTTTGGTGAATCTGGCTGGAGATTTATCAATTTTATTGATTTTTTTTTGCAGAACCAGTTCCTAGTTTCATTGATTTGTTCTATTAGTTCTTTTAGTTTCTTTTTTTTTAATGATTTTTTTATTATATTATGTTAGTCACCATACAGTACATCCCCGGTTTCCAATGTAAAGTTCGATGATTCGTTAGTTGCATATAACACCCCGTGCACCATGCAATACGTGCCCTCCTTACTACCCAACACCATTCTATCCCATTCCCCCACCCCCTCCCCTCTTAGGCCCTCAGTTTGTTTCTCATAGTCCATAGTCTCTCATGTTTCATTCCCCCTTCTGATTACCCCCCTTTCTTTATCCTTTTCTTCCCCTACCGATCATCCTAGTTCTTATGTTCCATAGATGAGAGAAATCACATAATAATTGTCTTTCTCTGCTTGACTAATTTCATTTTGCATTATCTCCTCCAGTGCCGTCCATGTTGCAGCAAATGTTGAGAATTCGTTCTTTCTGATAGCTGAGTAATATTCCATTGTATATATGGACCACAACTTCTTAATCCAGTCATCTGTTGAAGGGCATCTCGGCTCCTTCCATGATTTGGCTATTGTGGACAATGCAGCTATGAACATTGGGGTGCATATGGCCCTTCTCTTCACTACGTCTGTCTCTTTGGGGTAAACACCCAGTAGTGCAATGGCTGGGTCATAAGGTAGCTCTATTTTGAACTTTTGAAGGGACCTCCACACTGTTTTCCAGAGTGGCTGTACCAACTTGCATTCCCACCAACAATGTAGGAGGGATCCCCTTTCTCCACATCCTCTCCAACAATTGTTGTTTCTTGCCTTGTCTATTTTTGCCTTTGTAACTGGCATAAGGTGGTATCTCAGTGTGGTTTTGATTTGCATTTCCATGATGGCTAATGATTTTGAACATTTTTTCATGTGTCTGTTAGCCATTTGTATGTCTTCACTGGAAAAGTGTCTGTTCATATCTTCTGCCCATTTTATGATTTGTTAATTTGTTTCTCGTGTATTGAGTTTGAGAAGTTCTTTGTAGATCTTGGATACCAGTCTTTTATCTGTAGCGTCATTTGCAAATATATTCTCCCATTCCGTGGGCTGCCTCTTAGTTTTTTTGACTGTTTCCTTCGCTGTGCAGAAGCTTTTGATCTTGATGAAGTCCCATAAGTTCATTTTATCTAGTTCTTTTAGTTTCTATAGCATTTGTTTCTGCTCTAATGATTATTTCCTTCCTTCTGTTGATTTTTGGTTTTGTTTATTCTTTTTCTAGCTCATTTAGATATAAAGTTAGGTTGTTTATTTGAGATTTTTCTTGCTTCTTGAGGTAGGCCTATATTGCTATAAACTTCCCTCTTTGAACTGCTGCCTCCCAAAGATTTTAGAGTGTTGTGTTTTCATTTTCATTTCTTTCCATGTACTTTTTGATTTCTTCTTCGATTTCATGGTTGACCCACTCATTGTTCAGTAGTATGTTATTTAAACTCCATGTATTTGTGTTGCTTCCAGTGTTTTCCTTGTGGTTGATCTCAAGTTTCATAGCTTTGTAGTCAGAAAGAATTCATGGTATGACTTTGATCTTTTTGAATTTGTTAAGAATTGTTTGTTGGCCTAATATGTGATCTATTCTGGAGAATGTTCTGTGAGAACTTAAGAAGAATATGTATTCTTCTGTTTTAGGATAAAGTGTTCTGAATATATCTGTTAAATCCATGTGGCCCAATGTGTCCTTTAAATCCATTGTTTCCTTCTTGGTTTTCTGTTTGGATGATCTGTTCACCAATATAAGTATGGTGTTAAAGTCCCCTACTGTTATTGTATTACTATTGATTACTCTTTTTTGTTTGTTATTAACTGCTTCATATGTTAGGATTCTCCCATGTTGAGGATATGAATATTTACAAGTTTATATCTTCTTGTTGGATTATCCTTTCTATGATTATATACTGTCTTTGTTGCTTGCTACAGTCTTTGTTTTAAAGTCTATTTTGTCGTATATAAGTATTGCTACTCCAGCTTTCTTTTAACATATATTTGCATGACAAATGTTTCTTCATCCCCTCATTTTCAATCTACTGGTGTTTTTCAGTCTGAAATGAATCTCTTATAGAAAGCATGTAGATGGGTCTTTTTGTTTTTATCCACTCTGTCACCCTATATTTCTTGATTAGAGCATTTAGTCCATTTACATTCAAAGTAATTTTTTTTTTAGATTTTTATTTTATTTATTTGACAGAGATAGAGACAGCCAGAGAGAGAAGGAACACAAGCAGGGGGAGTGGGAGAAGAAGAAGCAGGCTCACAGCAGAGGAGCCTGATGTGGGGCTCGATCCCATAACGCCGGAATCACGCCCTGAGCCGAAGGCAGACGCTTAACGACTGCGCCACCCAAGCGCCCCTCAAAGTAATTATTGATAATTATGTATTTATTGCCATTTTGTTACTTGCTTTGTGGTTGCTTTTGTACTTTTCCTCTGATCCTTTTTTTTTCTTGCTGTACTTCATAGTTTGTTGGCTTTCTTTAGGATAAACTTGGATTCCTTTCTCTTTATTCCTTGCATATCTATTACTGGTCTTTGATTTGTGATTACCTTTACGTTTGTATATAACCTTTTTTGCATATACATTCTATATGTGGTTGATGGTCATTTAAGTTTGATCCCATTCGTTACTCCTCTCTTCCCCCAACCTTTAAGGTATATGGTGTGATACTTTGCATCCTTTTATTTTGTGAATCTACTGACTGATTTTTATGGATATAATTATAACTGCTTTTGTCTTTTCAACTTTTCATACTTTCTCATTGTCTTTCCTTTCTGCTCAAAGAATGCCCTTTAACATTTCCTGTACTGCTGGTTTAGTGGTCATGACCTCCTGTAGTTTATTGTTCATCTGGGAAATTCTTTATCTCTCCTTCTATTCTGAGTGATAGCTTTGCTGGATTGAGTATTCTTGGCTGTAGATTTTTCCCATGCCACTCACTTCTGGCCTGCAAATGTTCTGCTGAACCAACTTCTGATACATGTATAGGGTTTCCCTAGTAGGTAACTGTCTTATCTTTTTTTTGTTACTTCTAATTTTCTTTCTGTATCACTACAATTTGCCATGATAATTACTATGTGTCTTGGTATGGACCTCTTTGGGTTGATTTTATTGGGGGATCTCTGTGCCTCCAGGATCTAGTTATCTGTTTCCATCCCCAGATTAGGGAATTTTTAAGCTATTATTTCTTCAAGTAAATTTTCTGCTCCCTTTTCTCTCTTTTCCTCTGGGATCTATATAATGTGAATGTTATTACACATGATTGGTCACTGAGTTTCCTGAGTCTATTCTCATTTTGAATAATTTTCTTCACTTATTTTTTTCAGCTTGATTATTTTCCATTACTTTGTCTTCCAGGTCATTAATTCATTCCTCTGTCTCATCTAGCTTGCTATTTATTCCATCAAATGTATTTTTAATTTTATTTGTGTTCTTCATCCTTGATTTTTTTTGTCTCTTTGTTAAGTTTCTCACTGATGTCCTCCACTCTTACCAAGTTCAATATTTTTATGGTCATTACTTTAAATTCTCTATCAGGCATTTTACTTATGTTTGTTTTGCTTAGGTCTCTTAATGTGGTTTTGTCCTGTTTTTTTCATTTGGGACATGAGCTCTGTTTAGCCCTTAATGAGGTTGGGTGCGTTTTAACAAGGTGTGTGCTGGTCTGCTTATGAAATGATACCTGCTGCCTCTGCTGCTGGGGGTGGGCTTGCCTAAGTGGTTCTGCAAAGTACGCAAGTATGAGGCACACAACCTTAACAAGGTGTACCTTGGGCTTCCTCAGGGCCTGCTGCTGCAATAGCTGCAGTTGAAATTGAGGCCCCACAAATTCAAGGGTCAGAAGACACAGTGCTGGTGAGGTTTGCATTGGTCTTCTGGGGGAAGTGCCCTGCAGTACCAGGACTGAAGCAAGCATGAGTGGAAAGGGTAGATCTGCCAAAGTACAGAAGGTTGGGGTTTCATGTAAGCAAGTTAGGTAGTGAGTGTTGGCTCTGCACTGGGCCCCAAAGGTGGCTGTGTGATTATGCTGAGGGGAAGGGGATGGAAATGGTGCCTGCCAGCTCCTTTGTTTTTGGAGAGGTCTTCCTGTGATCCTTTTTTTTTTTTTAAGATTTTATTTATTTATTTGACAGAGAGACAGAGCCAGCCAGAGAGGGAACACAAGCAGGGAAAGTGGGAGAGGAAGAAACAAGCTCCCAGTGGAGGAGCCAGACATGGGGCTCGATCCCAGAATGCCAGGATCACACCCTGAGCCAAAGGCAGACAGTTAATGACTGAGCCACCCAGGGGCCCCATCTTCCTGTGATCTTTGCCTCTCCAGGACAAGTGCTGAAATGAGGAAATCACTCTCCCTCCTGAGTGCCCCAGGCATTTTTCAAACTGCTGCTTCCATGCTGTATCTCCACAGACTGTTTGTCATGCTGTCTTTTTTAGGGTGGGTCTCATCTTCCTCTGACTCTCTGGACTCTCCCAGGGCTGAGACTAGTCATTTTTAAAATTCCAGAATTTGCCATCTTTACTTCCTGCTTGAACAGGGCTTCAAGGTAAGCCACAAATGTTAAGTTAATGTTTTCTCAGGTCTTTTCTTAGTATGCATACTATCCTGGCTATGCACACCACATTTACCTTTTAATATTTTTGGTTAGTCTATTGTTTGTCTCATCTGTTACCCACCACCACAGGCCCCTGTGAAGTTAAGCTACTACTTCTAATTGTTTCTGACAAATGTCCCTGAGTTAAAGGGACAAATTTTAAGTAAAGTCAAATAAAGAGAGCCTTGTAAGGAAGTTATTCCAGCAACCCACCAGAAAGTTCAAATAGTGACAATCATCTGGAAATAATGTTTTGAAAGGGCTGTCTCCCCATTTTTCCACCTCTGATGACTGTCAGGTTGTTAGTTTTCATCATAATTATGATCTCTTGGTGTTCAAGCCTACTGCAGATAACAGAAACAGGGGGTGGGACTAGGACAAGTTATACCACCACAAAATTCATTATTCTTACTGAGATTTAGCTGTTTTCCTCGAATCTCTTAACTCTCCTCATTGCTGCAAGGTTTGGGTTAATTTTTAGAGTTCTGAAGAAGTTGACTCTGACTTTAAAAATCAGTGTTCTTGGGGCGCCTGTGTGGCACAGCGGTTAAGCGTCTGCCTTCGGCTCAGGGCGTGATCCCGGCGTTATGGGATCGAGCCCCACATCAGGCTCTTCCACTATGACCCTGCTTCTTCCTCTCCCACTCCCCCTGCTTGTGTTCCCTCTCTCGCTGGCTTTCTCTATCTCTGTCAAATAAATAAATAAAAAATCTTTAAAAAAAAAATCAGTGTTCTCCATTGCTTTTATGGAGAAAAGAATTTTCAGAGGTTCATACTCTGCCATTTTCACCAATGATAACTTGACTACATTTTAAACATAGTTAATTGTGCTAAAGTTAATCTGGAATTCTAAAAGCACTACATTAATGAATGATTCTTGGTGAGAGACACATTTTGATGAAGTTATAAGATGATATAAATTTAGAAATAAATATTAAAAATTAAATGAACATTAATTTTTGCAGTCATGTAAACTTGTGTACCTACTGAATATATATTTAAGATAAATTTCAGACAGAGGAATTCAAATTTAGTCTTTTCAATTTCAAGCTTTGCCAATTGTGTTTTATGTTTTCTCTCTATTTTCCATAAATAGTAAAAATTATTTTCTTACAAATTTAAAACTAATTATTTCACTCTGTTAGATTAGTGCCTCTTCAATTTCTTTTCAGTTGTCTCATCTACAAAAATCTTTACCTCCCATAGAATTAAAAACTGTTAATTTCCTATTCATGCAATCAATTATAAGTAATTTCCTTTAATTTTTCTTACTCATCCATGCCTTAGAACCCAGGATACACAGCAGAATTCTGCATTAAGTAGATAATGGTGTCCCACATGGCCACAGACAAAATTTTCACCTTTTTTTTCATTTTAGGAAATATTATCAACTGTCCTGAATGATGGAAAGTTTAACTTGTCCTGAAGTGTAAGTTTAGGGATATTGTGTACTAACATTTGGGATATTGGTGGGAAGAAGGATATAACATGGACCCCTAGAACCTTATCAGCTTGGCAGCTTGAAATAGGTTTACTTTCACCAAGTCCTAGAAACATGGAGGGGAAGAAAATGAACAATCTCTAAAACAGTTGAAAGTATATCATTATGGATATTGTCCTCATTCTAATCTCAATAGACAGTGTTGTATCACAATAGAGTTAATCATATTTCATTTCCAAACATTCTTTTAGCTGCTCACAGAATATTAAGAGATTTGTGGGATTGGATAGGGATCCAATTCAGACTAAAGCTGGAAAGTAGTACTAGAACAACTAGACACATACCATGACAGAATGGTTCCCCTACAAGTCTTATACCTCAAAATCCTTTTTTATTACTCCAAAAACTGAAAAAGGAAGAACTGCATTTGGAAAAAGTGGATTTTAAGGTATTAAGTTTGTTTCAAAAATATTTGAAACACCTGGGTGGCTCAGTTGGTTAAGCATCTTACTCTTGATCTCAGCTCAGGTCTTGATCTCAGGGTTGTGAATTCAGGCCCAGCATTGGGCTCCATGCTGGGCGTGGAACCTACTTTTAAAAAAATTTACTGAGTCACAATATGCACAGCAATATACTAAGCACAATTGTAGGAATTAAGTAAAGGGAATAAATAATTAAAAATGGTGTGGAGTTTATACCTTCTAGGAATTTATTTCTAAGAAAGGAAAGTCTAAGAGCAAAACAGCAACCACACACAAGAGACAAACTGTCAGAAGTGTTTCTGAAGGGTACAAGTGGAGAACTCCGATGATATAGGAAGAAGTGGAGAGACACAAGTTCGTTTGACATGGACCATGAAGAGTGGGCAGGATTGTACCCTAAGGTGAGTACAAGAATTATATGTTAGTAGAAAAAGAAATACAGTGTGACTTGTACATTGAGGACCTGTAGGAGAGAAATAAGACTTGGAAAGCAGTTGAGAACAGATCAAGAAGGACCTTGAATGAAAGCTTACAGACTTTCTACTTTATTCTGTGGGTAATGTGGGACTGCCATGAATGAGGCTGCACTTTAGGAAATTCAATCTTGAAGGAATGTACAGTACAAATTATAGAGCTCAGTGGTGTTAGACAGGGCAGAGTACAATCAGACAATTGGTAAGACATTGTCGGGGTCTGAACAATAGTAATTGTAGGGCAGAACAACATTACAAAACAAGGAAGGTTTGTTTTTTATTCCAGTGGGCCCTGGTCCATAACCATCTCTAGGCCTCCACACCACATCTATTGCCATCTCATTACATGGCATATTGTGAGATCAGTTAAGTTTTCTTTCCCTTTCCTTTAAACTTATCTGGGCCTTTCTTCAATCCCAATAACACTGTGCCCTGCTTTTTAGTCAAAACCTAATCATAAACTGTTAGAGCTCAAGATCACACAACTTGTAGAAGAGCCAATGACGCCAGGCTAATTTGATTCCATTTTTTAAAATTCTGTACACCATGTTGAGGAAACTCAGAGGGAAAAGTAACTTTCCCAAAGTTACATGTGGAATCAGTGATTGAATTGAGGCTAGGAAGAAAAAATACTTCAGATATTAAGATCTTTCCAATGTTCCTTCCTCTAAATTACATTGCCAGGCTCTCAAGCTGTTATTCATATCTGGGTAAACTTTAGGCAGCAGGGTGTTGGGTTGGTGGTATCTGGTTATATCCAACCCTGTTGACCAAGCTGCGGCCAGAATTGTGTGTGCCCCTCAGCCCCTTCTGGCAAGACCATACTCTCCTTAGTCAAACTTAGTCCACAGCTGTTATAACAGGGGGTACATGGAAATAGCCTGAAAGGCCAACCTTGTTGAGAAAAGAAGGCAAAAAAGGCTGGGGTCTGGAAGAAATCAAGTTACTGAGAGCAGTGAGTAAAGACGTGGATCATGGAGCCTCTGTTCCACAGGACATAAGAGGTAAATCGGTGAGTGGTAAAATGTATATTTAAGAGAAGATGAAGGGATCTAATGAAAGGGATGAAGGAATAGCGGATTTAATGAAAAATATGTGAGGAACAATTAGGTAAACAGAGAAATGTGTGGGAGTAGTGTAACTAATAACTTATGGCAATGATTCTCAGAAGAATCCTATTACCAAACAAAATTATATGTTGATGCTTTCCAATAAAGAATTCAAAAGAAGTGCTCACTTTGACAGCACACATACAAAGAATTCAAAAAGGCAGTGACATCTTATTCATATCAATCTAAATTATAAATGCAAAATTTTATTAAAATTCACATTACAAATTTAAAGAAATGATCACAAGCTAAAGTGCTCATACTCCAATGTTTTTATATATAACACCTATAATTAAACTTTATGCATTTTAAAAACTTCAAATGAAACATTTTCAGACCCTCTAAATCATTTTTATGAGACCTAAGAATCCACCAAACATACCTTAAAGCCACTGGCTTAACAAGTACTTTTCCCTAGTGTAATTTACCATTTTATATGGGAATCCAAAGAACAGTCTTTAAGAATTGAACGTATTGCATGGTGCACTGGGTGTTATACGCAACTAATGAAGCATCAAACTTTACATCGGAATCTGGGGATGTACTGTATGGTGATTAACACAATATAATAAAATAAAATTAAAAAAAATAAAATAAAAAAAAAGAATTGAATGGATTAATGTGTTTTTTTTAAAGATTTTATTTATTTATTTGACAGAGATAGAGACAGCCAGCAAGAGAGGGAACACAAGCAGGGGGAGTGGGAGAGGAAGAAGCAGGCTCACAGCAGAGGAGCCTGACGTGGGGCTCGATCCCATAACGCCGGGATCACGCCCTGAGCCGAAGGCAGACGCTTAACTGCTGTGCCACCCAGGCGCCCCTAATGTGTTTTTAACTATGAACTATGTTTAATCCACTTATAGATTTAACAAGATTGTAATAAGTAACATAAAAAGTCTATGATGTACAGCTTAAAAAAAAATCTTACTGAGGGGCACCTGGGTCGCTCAGTTGGTTAAGTGTCTGCCTTCACCTCAGGTCATGATCCCAGAGTCCTAGAATTGAGCCCCACATTGGGCCCCAGCTCGGTGGTGAGCCTGCTCCTCCCTCTCCCTCTGCCACTCCCCCTTGTTTGTGCTTGTGTACTCTCTCTCTCTAACTCTCTCTCTGTGTGTCAAATAATTAAAATCTTTAAAAAATAAAAATAAAACTTACTGAGATAATTTTGAATAATAGATAATTTTGAATAACAGGTGCATGTGTGATGAGTCATTTAATGCAGGACTGAGCTTAGTCCAAATTCTAATGCCTCCTACCGGAATAAGCAGCCAATACGTATTTAGTGATAAATGAACCAAGAATGCCTTCATTATTTTCTTCTAACCATTATGTACGAAATGCCTCTGGTAAAATGGTCTGAAAAACAAAAACAAACATCAATATCCTAAGTTTTTGGTTCATGTTACAAGAGTAATAAAGTTGTATACAGTTTTTTTGTGTGTGGAGAATATATTTTACTAATTTTCTAGATGACTATATAGAATCTCTTAAGAAGATAAATGGATCACTTCCATTTTTAATATATGTTACTACATTTTTGGGGAAATGCATATGTTTTTTTAAATGATAATTTTTTATTATATTATGTTCATCCCCATACAGTACATCCCTAGTTTTTGATGTAAAGTTCCATGATTCATTACTTGCATATAACACCCAGTGCACCATGCAATATGTGCCCTCATTAATACCCATCACCGGCCTATCCCAATCCCCCACTCCCTCCCCTCTGAAGCCTTCAGTTTGTTTCCCAGAGTCCATGGTCTCTCATGGTTCATTCCCCCTTCTGTTTACCCCCCTTCATTCTTCTCTTCCTTATCCTACCGATCTTCCTACTTCTTATGTTCCATAAATGAGTGAAACCATATGATAATTGTCTTTCTCTGCTTGNATTAATACCCATCACCGGCCTATCCCAATCCCCCACTCCCTCCCCTCTGAAGCCTTCAGTTTGTTTCCCAGAGTCCATGGTCTCTCATGGTTCATTCCCCCTTCTGTTTACCCCCCTTCATTCTTCTCTTCCTTATCCTACCGATCTTCCTACTTCTTATGTTCCATAAATGAGTGAAACCATATGATAATTGTCTTTCTCTGCTTGACTTATTTCACTTAGCATTACCTCCTCCAGTCCCATCCATGTTGCAGCAAATGTTGAGAAATTGTTATTTTTGATGGCTGAGTAATATTCTATTCTATATATGGACCACATCTTCCTAATCCAGTCACCTGTTGAAGGACATCTCGGTTCCTTCCATGATTTAGCTATTGTGGGCAATGCTGCTATGAACAGTGGGGTGCATATGGCCCTTCTCTTCACTCCGTCTGTATCTTTGGGGTATACCCAGTAGTGCAATTGCTGGATCATAGGGTAGCTCAATTTTTAACTTTTGAAGGGACCTCCACACTGTTTTCCAGAGTGGTTGTACCAACTTGCATTCCCACCAACAGTGGAAGAGGGATCCCCTCTCTCCACATCTTCTCCAACATTTATTGTTCTTGCCTTGTCAATTTTTGCCATTCTAACTGGTGTAAGGTGGTATCGCAATGTGGTTTTGATTTGAATTTTGGGGAAATGTATATGTTTTAAGAATTGGATTATCTGGGGATTTATGGAAGTAAAAACAAACTAGAAAATGTCCAGTTTCTACTCTACCATAGTAATAAAGGATTTTAGTTTAAATATTGTGAAATTGAATATTTTCTAATTATAATATTTGTGTTATTTAGAAAGTTGGGAAATAACACATGAAGTTTTAAAATATGTATGATTTACAATACAACATGACTATATTTTCAGCTTATAGGATCAATAAAGATATAAAAAAATGTCTATTCATTATAGATGTGATCTAGAAAATTCCAGAAAGATGACAGAGTAGGAGTACTAAAGTAGTAGCAAAGATTGCTAGCTCTGCTAGCTCACCTTGTCCTACAGATGCAAGTAGGACACATCAGTGTAAATAACCCAGAAAGCAACCCAAAGCTGTCAGCAAAAACTCCACAACTACATGTAAAGAAGAGATCTTATTGAAGAGGGTATGAAGAGTGGAGATGCTGTCAGGAACTAAATGGACTTGTGGGACTGTCTTCTGGTGGAAAAGATACCATGGACATGAGAAAGGGAACGAAACAGAACCTCACACTGGAGAGCCTGCATGGAGAAGATGAATTCCTGTAACATTTGGCTTTGAAAACTGGAGGGGCAGAATTTCATGAGTTCTTACAACCAGCAGGACTTAAAACCTGGAATTTCAAGAAAATCAGCAGGCTTGGCATTTGGAGAGTCAGTGGGCAAGAGGAAACTGAGTCCTTGCCTTTAACGAAACAGTACAAGAAACAGCCTATGGAGATACAGCATAGAACCAGTAGTTTGAAAGGTGCTTGGGGCATATGGAATGGAGAGTTATTTATTCATCTCAGAGTTGTGCCCTGAAGAGACAGATATTGCTGAAGAACTGCTCCAGGAAAAAGGAACTAGCAGATGCCATTTTCCTCCACCACCCCCTCTAGTGGAAAAACACAGCCACCTGTGGGACTTGCTACCTAACTTGCTAGCACTGCTGCCCTGCACCCTCCATACTATTCTTCTACCAATGCACCTTGGAGTCAGTCCACCTCAGTCCAGGCACTTCAGGGTCCCTCCTGCAGAGGAACAGCAGAATGCAGAGCTTGCTAGCTCTGCTACCTTGCTGCACTGTGTTTTGGTGGATATGCCTGCTCCAATATGCTCTCTGCCAAAACCCATACAGTGTGGTGCCACAGGCCTAGTAGTGTCCAAACAACCCTTACAGTGGTAAGTACCACTCCAAAGTGATTCTTGCCCTAGAGAGGGGGAAACAACCACGCAGGCCCCAGCAGTGTGCTGGAGGCAGACAACTGGTCAGATTGCACGGCCCACCTACCAATAAAAGTTTCTCAGGGGACAACACAAAGTGCCCTGTAATTTAGTGCTACTGCATCTGTGGCAAATGCCTGGTATGACTCAACTAGAGCCCAAGGAGTCCTCAGACTGGTCCACTAACACCACAGGGACCAAACTCAGCATACAACAAGCAAAGAGAGCCATTGCAGATGACTGGACTGAAAGAAAAAGGAGCTGTCACAACAGGAGGCTGCCTGCATCACATGTAGGACACGCACTTGAAGGGCCATATTCTAGTGAACAGGGAACACTGCATGGCAGGGCACGACAGAACCTCTTCTTCATAGGGTAATTATTTTCAGGTAAAGGTGATGTAGCTGTCTTTACTAACACAGAGAAACAAACACAGAGAATTAGACAAAATGATCAGACAGAGGAATACATCCCAAATGAAAGAAGAGGACAAAACTACAGCCAGAGACTTAAGTGAAATGGATATAAGTAGTATACCTGATAGAGAATTTAAAGTAATGATCATGAAGATACTCACTGGACTTCAGAAAAGAGTGAAGGACATCAGTGAGACCCTTAACAATAAATAAAAAAGAAAAAAATAGATTAAAAACCTCAATAAATTTAACTAAAAGTACACTAGAAGGAATAAATAGTAGACTAGATGGAACAGAATGACAAATCAATGACTTGGAGGATGGAGAAATGGAAAGTAATCAAGCTGAACAGCTGAGAGAAAAAAAACAGAAAATGAGAATAGATTTAAAGATCTCAGCAATGCCATCCAGCATAGTAACAATTGTATTATAGGGACCCTGGGAGAAGAGAAAAAAAGGAGGAAGAAAATTTATTTGAAGAAATAATAGCTGAAAACTTCCCTAATCTGGAGAAGGAAAGAGATATCCAGATCCAGGAGTCACAGAGATCTCCCAATGAAATCAACTCTAGGAAATCCATAAAAAGACACATAGCAATTAAAATAGCAAAATGTAGCAATAAAGGAGTGTTAAAGGCTGCAAGAAAAATGAAAGCAGTTACATACAAGGGAAACTCCATAAGACTGTTAGATGATTTTCAACAGAAACTTTGCAAGTCAGAAGAGAGTGGCATGATACCTTAAGGTGCTGAAAGGAAAAAAGCTGCAGCCAAGAATAGTCTAAACAGCAAGGTTATCATTCAGAATAGAAGGAGAGATGAAGAATTTCCCCAACAAATAAAAGTTAAAAGAATTCATTACCATTAAACCAGCAGTACAAGAAATGTTGAAGGGGACTCTTTGATTGGAAAGGAAAGAGAACAAGCAAGAGTAAGGAAAGTAGGAAGCACAAAATCAGCAAAAATAAATATATATGTAAAAAAAATCAGTCAAGGGACTCACAAAATAAAAGGTTTAAAAAATGACATCATATACCTAAAACATGGGAAAGAGAAGAATAAAGAATGAGTTCAAACTTAAGTGACCATTAACTTCACATAGACTGGTATACACAGAAGCTGTTATATACAAACCTAATGGTAACCCCAAATCAAAGACCAGTAATAGATACACAAAGGAGAAAGAGAAAGGAATCCAAGTATATCAGTAATTAAAAGCGACTGATTGTGAGAGGAGAAACCTTGAGAAGAAAGGAATGGAGAAAAACTCCAAAATACACCATAAAACAAGTAACAAAATGACAATATATACATATCAATAATTATTTCAAATGTAAATGGAATAAGCATTGAAATAAAAAATAGAAGGTCAACACCCAAAAAACAAATAACCCCGTTAAGAAATGGTCAGAAGACATTAACAAACATTTTGCTGAAGACATTCAGATGGCTAACAGACAGACACAAGGGAAAATGATCAACATCACTTATCATCAGTGAAATACAAATCGAAACCACAATGAGATACCATGTCACACCTGTGGGGATGGCTAAAATTAAGAAACACAAGAAACACCAGGTGTTGGTGAGGACGCAGAGAAAGGGGAACCCTCGTGCACTGTTGGTGGGAATGCAAACCGGCGCGGTCACTGTGGAAAACAGGATAGAGGTTCCTCAAAAAGTGAAAAATAGAACTACCCTACGATCCAGCAGTTGCACTGCTGAGTATTTACCCAAAGAATACAAAAATACTAATTCAGAAGGATATGTGCACCCCCTTGTTTAGAGCAGCATTATCTACAATAGCCAAATTATGGCAACATCTCATGTGTGCGTCGACTGATAAATGGATAAGAAAAATGTGGTATATATTTACAATGGAATATTCCTTGGCCATAAAAAAGAATAAAATCTTGCCTTTTGCAATGACATGGATGCAGCCAGAGAGTATTATGTTAAGTGAAATAAATCAGTCAGAGAAAGACAAATGCCATATGATTTCACTCATGTGTGGAATTTCAGAAACAAAGCAAATGAGCACGGGGCGGGGGGGGGGAGATTCAAATCAAGAAACAGACTCAACTATAGAGAACAAACTGATGGTTATCAGAGGGGAGGTGGGTTGGGGGATGTGTTAAATAGGTGATGGGGATTAAGGAGTGCAATTGTGATAAGCATGGGGTGTTTTTTGGGTATTGAATCACTCTATTGTGCACCTGAAACTAATATTACACTGTATGTTAACTACCTCGAATTTAAATAAAAACTTTAAAAAATAAAAATAAACCAAAAAAAGATGACATAAAGACTCCAAATCTCTTATTTAATACAAACTTCTCTTTTACCCAAGGTGAAGGGGAAAGATGAGGCTTGCCAATAGGTTTTACCACTAAAGCAGAGGATCTTAATTTGTGTCATAGTTTCAGGGCATATTTAAGCCCCTTGAAAATATTGCATGTGCATACATGTACATTTTGGGGGGGAAGAATGTCCACAGCTTTAGTCAAATTCACAATATGATTTGTGCCTTTGCATCCCAGAAAATAAAGTTTAAATACAGCAGAACTGAAGGATCCCATCTTCAAGAATGCTGCATGGAGTTCCAGAGTGTGTGATTTTTGAAAACAAAGTGGAAGATTATTTGGAAGGAGGTGAAATTTTCTTAATGCAAAGGCATTAAATGATAAGGTTTCAAGAGTCCTTTGGCTTTCCTGATTGCAAAATGCCACCATCCAAATTAACGTGACACGTTTGTATGTCCCTGAGAAAAGTGCTTCTGTGGAAGATGACTGTGGAAAAGCCATATTCAGGGAACAAGATTCTGTGCTGGAAGCGAGGGCTTAGATAAGAAGACAGATCTGGTACTCTAAGAGCCCACTAAAGAAACTTTTTTAAAGGAAAAAATGTAGCTACATTGGGTCCTGAAACTGACCAAATTTTTATTTTTTTTTATTTTATTTTTTTATAATAATATTTTTTATCATACTATGTTAGTCACCATACAGTACATTACATCCCTGGTTTTTGATATATTGTTTGACGATTCATTAGTTGCGTAAATTTTTAAAATCAATTTTGATTCGACATTTAATTACCAATGCACATTATAATAGCACCACCTTGTGGAATATAGTAAAAATTCACTCGTGTCTTTAGGTTGCTGCTCAGTTTGTGTTGCTGGGGCTACCTGAGACACATTCAGGAATTCATAGGGACAAAGCTATTGTCATAGTAATACCCAGATGCCATTTGCCTTCTTCTTTGTGTTGGCATTTGCACTGATGGTGCAAAAGCAATATGGGTAAAACTGTAAACACCTTAGCATGAATCATGAAAGTGCTCTAAAATTATATTATTTGTCCTTGTATTCTTCACTGCCAAAAAAGCTAGTTTACTTAAGAGTATTCTTATGAAGTAACAAAAATAAAATAATTTGGAATAAAGCCATAGGAACTCATGGCACAGCAATTCACTTTGTTGTCAATTTTGCTTGCAAAAAAAACAAACAAAAAAAACAAAACAAAACAAAACAAAACCTCTCCAAGAACTAAGGAATCTCTGCTAGTAGCAGAGACTTGTGAGCATTACAGAGAAGAAAGTTGTGTTTTAATCCTCACTCCTTCACTCATCACCTTTCAGTTTCAGTTTTCTCAACTTATCTAAAGGGAGGTATTCCTAGGAGTTGCTGCATTGATAAATTGTGAAGATTGAAAACTGGCATTTGTTGACTCTTCTGGTTGTCCTCTCCTTCTCCCGCTGTCAAGAATTAATCAAAGCATTTAATCTTCACAGAAACTCTATGAGGTTAATTTTTAATTTTTTATTTAAATTCGAGGTAGTTAACATACAGTGTAATATTAGTTTCAGGTGCACAATAGAGTGATTCAATACCCAAAAAACACCCCATGCTCATCACAACAATTGCACTCCTTAACCCCCATCACCTATTTAACACATCCCCCAACCCACCTCCCCTCTGATAACCATCAGTTTGTTCTCTATAGTTGAGTCTGTTTCTTGATTTGAATCTCCCCCCCCCCGCCCCGTGCTCATTTGCTTTGTTTCTGAAATTCCACACATGAGTGAAATCATATGGCATTTGTCTTTCTCTGACTGATTTATTTCACTTAACATAATACTCTCTGGCTGCATCCATGTCATTGCAAAAGGCAAGATTTTATTCTTTTTTATGGCCAAGGAATATTCCATTGTAAATATATACCACATTTTTCTTATCCATTTATCAGTCGACGCACACATGAGATGTTGCCATAATTTGGCTATTGTAGATAATGCTGCTCTAAACAAGGGGGTGCACATATCCTTCTGAATTAGTATTTTTGTATTCTTTGGGTAAATACTCAGCAGTGCAACTGCTGGATCGTAGGGTAGTTCTATTTTTCACTTTTTGAGGAACCTCTATCCTGTTTTCCACAGTGACCGCGCCGGTTTGCATTCCCACCAACAGTGCACGAGGGTTCCCCTTTCTCTGCGTCCTCACCAACACCTGGTGTTTCTTGTGTTCTTAATTTTAGCCATCCCCACAGGTGTGACATGGTATCTCATTGTGGTTTCGATTTGTATTTCACTGATGATAAGTGATGTTGATCATTTTTCCTTGTGTCTCTTGTCCACCTGGATGTCTTCTTTGCGAAAATGTCTGTTGATGTCTTCTGCCTATTTCTTAATTGGGTTATTCATTTTCTGGGTGTTGGGTTTCATAAGTTCTTATGTATTTTGGATACTGACCCTTTATCAGATATGTCATTTGCAAATATCTTCTCCCAGTCTGAAGATGGCCTTTCAGTTGTGTTGATTGTTTCCTTCACAGTGCAGAAGCTTTTTATTTTGATGAAGTCCCAAAAATTTATTAATTTTTTAATTAATAAATTTGCTTTAATTAATAAATTTAATTAATAATTTTGTATATTGCTTTTGTTTCCCTTGTCTCAAGAGACATATCTAGAAATGGCTGATGTCAAAAAGGTTACTGCCTGTGTTTTCCTGTAAGACTTTCGTGGTTTCAGTTCTCACATTAAGGTTTTCATCCATTTTGAATTTATTTTTGTGTATGGTGTAAGAAAGTGATCCAGTTTCATTCTTTTGCGTGTAGCTGTACAGTTTTCAAACACGATTTGTTGAGCAGACCATCTTTTTCCTGTTGGATATTCTTTCCTGCTTTATCAAAGATTAGTTCACCATATAGTTGAGGTTCATTTCTGGAATTATCTATTCTGTTCTATTGATCTATGTCTCTGTTTTTGTGACGGTAGCATACTGTTCTGATCACCTTTGTAACATAACTTGAAGTCTGGAATTCTGAAGCCTTGCTTTTTTTTCAAGGTTTCTTTTGTTATTTGGGATCTTTTGTGGCCCCAAAATTTTTAGCATAGTTTGTTCTAGGTCCATTAAAAACGCTGGTGTTATTTTGAAAGGGATTGCATTAAATGAACAGATTGCTGGGTGGTATAATTTTAACAATATTTATTCTTTTGAATCGTTAGCACAGAATGCCTTTCCATTTATTTTTGTCATCTTCAATTTCTTTCATCAGTGTTTTACAGTTTTTAAAGTATAGGTTTTTCACCTTTTTGGTTATATTTATTCCTAGGTATCTTATTAGTTTTGATGCAATTGTGAACAGGATTGATTCCTTGGTTTCTTTCTGCTGTGTCAGTGTTTATGCATAGAAATGCAACAGATTTCTGTACATTAATTTTGTATATTACAACATTACTGAATTCATGTATCAGTTCTGGCAATTTTTTGTGAAGTCTTTCAGGTTTTCTATATAGAGTATCATATTATTTGCAAACAGTCAAAGTTTGACTTCTTCCTTGCCGATTTGGATACCTTTTATTTCTTTGTGTTGTCTGATTGCTGTGGCTAGGACTTCCAGTCCTATGTTAAATAACAATGGAGAGTGGACACCCCTGCCTTGTTCCTGACCATAGAGGAAAAACTCTGTTTTTCCCCACTAAGGATGATGTTACCTGTGGCTTTTTTTTTCATGTATGGTGTTGATATGTTGAGGTATGTTCCCTCTAAACCTACTTTGATGAGGGTTTTTAACATGAATGGATGTTGTAATTTATCAAATGCTTTTTCTGCATCTATTAAGTGTTATATGTTTCTTATCCTTTCTTTTATTAATGTGGTGTATCATGTTGGTTGCTTTGGGAATATTGAACCACCTTTGCAGCCCAGGAATAAATCTCACTTGATTGTGGTGAATGATTCTTTTAATGTACTGTTGGATTTGATTTGCTAGTTTTGTGTGTGTGTGTGTTTGTTTTTCAAATCCACAGATCATTAAAGTTTTTATTGAATTTCTTTCTTTCTTTTTCTTTTTTCTTCTTTTTTCTTTTTTTTATTATATTATGTTAGTCACCATACAGTACATCCCTAGTTTTTGATGTAAAGTTCCGTGATTCATTACTTGCGTATAACACCCAGTGCACCACGCAATACATGCCCTCCTTACTACCCATCACCAGCCTATCCCATTCCCCCACCCCCTCCCCTCTGAAGCCCTCAGTTTGTTTCCCTGGTTTGTTTTTTAACTTAAAAAAATCATTATTATAAAGACCATATGGTCACTGTGAAAATATATCAAACAGTACAAGAAATTAAAAGGAAATCTCAAAAAAAAAAAAACCCATAAAAGCCATATATGAAAAACCTACAGCTAACATCATCCTTTATGGGGAAAAACTAAGAGCTTTTCCCCTAAGGTCAGGAGCAAGACAAGGATGCCCACTCTCACCACTTTTATTCAACATAGTACTGGAAGTCCTAGCCACAGCAATCAGAGAAGAAAAAGAAACAAAAGGCATCCAAATTAACAAGGAAATAATTAAATTTCACTATTTGCTGATGACATGAAATAGCATATAGAAAACCCAAAAGACTCCACAAAAAAACTGCTAGACTAATAAACGAATTCAGCAAAGCTGCAGGATACAAAATCAATGTACAGAAACCCATAGCATTTCTATACACCAAAAATGAAGCAGCAGAATGAGAAATTACGAAAGCAGTCTCATTTGCAATTGCACCCAAAATAATAAGATGCCTAGGGATAAAACTAACCAAAGAGGTGAAAAAACAGTAATTTGAAAACTGTGAAACACTAATGAAAGAAATTGAAGAGGACACAAAGAAATGGAAAGACATTCCACACTCATGGATTGGAAAAACAAATATTTTTAAAATGTCTACACTACCTAAAGCAATCTACACATTTAACGCAATCCCTATCAAAATACCAGCAGCATTTTTCACAGAGCTAGAACAAACAATCCTCAAATTTGTATGGAACCACAGAAGACCCTGAATAGTGAAAGCAATCTTGGAAAAGAAAAGCTGGGGGCATCACAATTCCAGACTTCAAGTTATATTACAAAGCTGTAGTAATCAAAATAGTATGGTACTGACGGAAGAAGCAGACACATAGATCAATGGAACAGAATACAGAACCCAGGAGTGAACCCACAATTACATTGTCAGTTAATCTTGGAGAAAGCAGGAAAGAATATACAATGGGAAAAAGAATGTCTCTTCAACAAATGGTGCTGGGAAAACTGCACAGCAACATACAAAAAATAAAACTGGACCACTTTCTTACACCATACACAAAAATAAATTCAAAATGGATTACAGACCTAAGTGTGAGACCTTAAACCATAAAAATCCTAGAAGAGAACACAGGCAGTAACTTCTCTGACATTGCTACAGCAACTTCTTTCTGGATATGTCTCCTGAGGCAAGGGAAACAAAACCAAAAATAAACTTCTGGGACTTCATCAGAATAAAAACTTCTGCACAGCGAAGGAAACAATCACCAAAACTAAAAGGCAACCTACAGAATGGGAGACAATATTGCAAATGACATATCTGATAAAGGGTTAGTATCCAAAAGATATTTTAAAAACTTATAAAAATCACACTTAAAAACCAAATAATCCAATTAAAAATGGGCAGAAGACATGAGAAGGTACTTTTCCAAGGAATACATCCAGATGGCCAACAGACACATGAAAAGATGTCATCATTTACCGTCAGGGAAATGCAAATCAAAAGAAAATGAGATATTGCCTCACACCTGTCAGAATGGCTAAAATCAACAACACAAGTAACAACAGGTTTTGGAAGGGATGTGAAGAAAGGGAACTGTTTTGCACTGTTGGTAGGAATGCAAACTCGCGCAGCCACCCTGGGAAACAGTATGGAAGTTCCTCAAAAAGTTAAAAATAAAACACGCTAAGATCCAGCAATTGCACTACTAGGTATTTACCCAAATAACACAAAAATACAGGGACGCGTGGGTGGCTCAGCTGGTTAAGCATCTGCTTTCCGCTCAGGTCATGATCCCAGGGACCCGAGATCGAGTCTTCCATCAGACTTCTTGCTCAGTAGGGAGCCTGCTTCTCCCTCTGCCTGCCTACTCCCCCTACTTGTGTGCATGCTCTCTCTCTGATAAATAAACAAAATCTTTTTTTAAAAAAGAATACAAAAATACTAATTCAAAGGGATGCATGCACTTCAAAGTTTATAGCAGCATTATCCACAATAGCCAAATTATGGAAACAGCCCACATGTCCACTGATTGGCGAATGGATAAAGAAGAGGTGGTATATGTATTCAATGGAATATTACTCAGCCATAAAAAGAATGAAATCTTGCCATTTGCAATGATGTCAATGGAGCTAGAGAGTATTATGCTAAGTGAAATAATTTAGAAAAAGACAAATAACATGATTTTACTCATATGTGGAATTTAAGAAACAAAACAAATTAGCAAAGGAAGAAGAGAGAGAGAGAGAAATCAATAAACAGGACCTTAATTACAGAGAACAAACTGATGCTTACCAGAGGGGAGGGGTTTGTGCTTGGTTTAAATAGGTGATGGGGATTAAGGATTGCACTTGTCATGATAAGCACCAGGTGATGTATGGAATTCTTGAATCACTATATTGTATACCTGAAGCTAATATAACACTATGTTAACTAACTGAAATTAAAATAAAAACTTGAAAAAATAAATTTTAAAAATATAATAAACATGTTTTTGTGGGTCATTTCAAAATTGCCTTGCTCGCTTCCCTACCCTCTATGAAAAGGCACATTGATTATATATAGAGTTTACTAAACCTAAAGCCACAATCAACTTTTTTTTTTTGCCAACTTCTCAAAAATAGTTTTATATGGAGTTGATATTCTGTAGAGGTTGGGGCTACTATGGATCTTCAGCATGTCCCAATGGTCACAACATAAGTCTAGTTTTCCTGAGAATTAGAAAATATTCAATCTTTGATCCTGAAATCACATGCTTTTCTGTATTTCCATCTCACAAATCATTGTTTTGGCAATCTTCCCTTCTATTGAAAATGAAGAAACATTTGGTACCTGACTTTTTTCCCTGGCTCTCCTCCTGGTTATTATTAAGCTCTTAGTTAAACTCTATGACTAAAGTTTTCCTCCATTCTTGGTAGTAGCCCTGGTATTGACAAGCACTGGGTCAGTGCTCCTGGCAAAGTAGTTTTCTCTGGTTCCCAAAATAACAGGTAGAATCATGAAAAAAAAATCTTAATTTTACTTCCCCACTTTAAATCTCCAGTTCTATTTTGAGAAGGAATAGGCAAAATCTGAGATCAGTGGTCATTAAGCCACTATAAGAAAGGAATTGGCCTGGATTGAGCAGAGCTGCTTTCAGGATGCTAAGGGAAGGTTTCAAGTTTCTTTCTTTGTTCTGTAAAGAATGAAAATTTCATAAGGGAAAAACTACCTGAGCCTGTTGGCTGTGACCAGTTCTCTTCTTTCATTCCCATTTTTCCCAGGGACCAAGAACGGAAGTAAAAGAAAAGCAAGGAAAAGTAGATTTTTCAAACTGCAGAATCATTTTAGGGAGAGAAGTAAGGACAGAAATAAAGGTACTGGGAAACATTAAAAGTGAGTTTATCATTTAAAAAAAAACACCTGCATTAAGCCCCTTCTCCTTCTAGTTCGAGTCCTGTCTTACTCCTCTTCCTAGAACCTTTCAAATACACATAATATAATATACACTCTACCTACATATATCTCTACATTTTTATGTCTTTTTTTTTCCATCTCAACCCCAAAAAGCCCTTGGGCTGGAATTCAAGTCTGTGACCCTAAAAATAGCAATTAAAGAGATGTTTCTGTTCAAGAACTTGGCCCCAGAGCTTTAATCACTAAGACAGTTCCTTTGACCCAAACCATGGACTAATTCCCCTATTCTGATTCACTACACGTTAGGTAGATAATTAGTGAGAGAGTATAAAAACATATATAGATGTAACTATAGATATACATATAGATATATAGATAGTGCTTAGTGTATCTGGTGAATACACCTCAACATTCAGTAACCAGTGTAATTATAATTGGTATTAGGGAGAGACAAATTCCCCTGAACCATGCAAGAGATATTGAAAAACAATAAATGTCCACACTCATGCCTAGTCCAAACTGAGCTTGTCCATTAGTCTGGAATTCAGAATTTAGGGAGTTGGCAATATGCTTGATATTTCTGACACAACTGAAGTTCCACACTTGGCCAGGTTTTTGCTGATCAACCCAGTGCAAAATGTTTTTCCCCTTTTTTAAGCATTTACTAGATTATGGGTTATTTATTATATATGTGCATTATTTTTTCAAATGTCTTATCTACTCCATACATCTGTAAGAGATATCCTAGGCACAATTCATCTTGACCTCTGCCACCATAATGCCTGGATAGTGCTTCTCGTACCATAAATACCTTTTTGCCTATTGATTCAGAGGCATATGTACCCCAAAGTGGCTGGGCTACTACTGCAATCATTTTTGTGTTTCCCGATGGAAGAATTCCTCCCTTTGGAACTAATATCTCTAGGCCAGCAGACTCTAAGTTTATAAGGACATAAAGCAAAAATTTTGCCAGTGCATAACTAAAGGTTACAGTGAATGTTGCCATTCCCATTTCCATCCCCTTGATTCCTGGATCCATAACTTTTGGCTATGGAAGAAACAGCATCAGATATTGGATATTGATCTACAGCATATACAGCCTTCTGGAGAAAATTGCTCCAGCCCTTCAAGGTATTGCCACCTAGCTGGTGCAGTAACTGAGTCTTCAGAAGGCTAGTCTTTCATTCTATCAAGCCATCTGCTTCAGGTTGATGGAAAAATGAAAAGAGCAGGATTCCAAAAGCATGGACCTATTGCTACAATTCATTTGCTGTGAAGTAATTTTCTGATTAGGAGTAATGCTGTGCAGAATACCATGATAATGGATAAAGCATTCTGTAAATCCATAGATGGTATTTTTTGCAGAAGCACTTTGCATGCAGGGAAGGAAAATCCATATCCAAAGTAAATGTTGATTCCAGTAAGAACAAATTGCTGCCTCTTCCATGATGGAAGCAGTCTAATGTAATCAACCAATATATTCAAAAGCCTGCCACCAAGTAGCTGGCTGACCGCCCCAGGGAATGGTGCCATATCAGTGACTCAGTCGCTGCTGGCAGATTAAACACTCAGCAGAGGTTGTAGCCAAGTGATCTTTGGTGAGTGAAAGTCTTTTTTCCTGAGCCATGTATAAATTCCATCCCTGCCACCATGGCTGGTTTGTTGATCAGCTCATTGTCAATGACAGGAGTGGCTGGGGGAAGAAGCTGGCTGCTATCCACAGACTGGGTCAACCTATTCACTGGATTATTAAAATCCTCTTCTCCTGAGGTTACCCTATGGTGAGTATTCACATGGGACACAAATATCTCCACATTTATTACCAATTTAGAGAGGTCTATCCATACACCTTTTCCCCAGAACTCCTTGCCACCAGTTTTCCAATCACATTCCTTCCAAATTCCTGATCAACCAGCCAAATCACTGGTCAAGTACATGAATTGGGATGTAATCACATGTCTGGCTGTTTGTCCTTCTAAGCAAAGTGAACAACCAGGTGCATGCTCGAAGTTCTGCACACTGGGAGGATTTCTTTTTACCACTGTCATTCAGGAATGTCCCAGAAAGGGGATGTAGTGCTACAATTGTTCACTTGCAGGTGGTACTGAATATCACACAGAATCATCTGTAAACCAGGCCTGAGTCTTTTCTTCCTCTGTCAACTGATTATAGGGAACTCTTCATGAGACCATAGGTACAGGCTGGTAGAGAGAAGGTAGTGTAGCAAGATTGGGGATCATAGGAATTTGGGCCACTTTTGCATATAGTTTATGCCTTGGGGCTTATTCAAGCTCAATCTCATATATACTATGTCCATTTGATGATAAGTGCTGCTGTGAATGCCTTATTATATGGCCTATGGGTCAGACAACACCCAGTTCAGGATGGATAGGTCAGATCTCATGGTAACTTAGAAGCCAATGATTAAGTGTTCAGTCTCTACAAGACCCAGTAGCAAGTTAAGAGCTGTTTCTCCAAAAGAAAGTAGCTATCCACAGAGGATGGAGGGATCTGTTCCAAAATCCTAAGGCTCTGTGCTGTGATTCATGCTGGACCCACTTTGAGATGGATATGAGCTAAAAAAGTCCAGGTGATCACCTAACCTTCAAAAGTTTCCACTCTAATTGGTGGACTACAGTGACATTTTGGGTCTCCAAGAATTAGTGTCAGTTCAGAACCAGTGTCTAGTAATCTCCAGAATGGCTGATTATTTTTTTCCCAAAGCAGTCATCCTGATAAAAAACTATAGGTCCATTGGGAAAGACTAGGAGGAAGATTAACATTATAAGTCTTTGTCAGTGTCCTCTTCCTCAAGGATACCTGTCATCCTTTTCATTCAAAACAATTCTGTCTATGTCAACTGGCTCCAGTCTGGGAATTGAGATACCGTGACTCTCTGCTTTGGTAATTCAAGTTAGATTTCTGTTTACTTGACCTAAAACACTTCTGCTTATACAGATCAAATGAGAACTTATTAGACTGTTCCTCTATGTCTCTTCTTGGGACACCAAGATCAATAAGCCAACACTATGGGTTTCTCTGAGCCAGATTATTCTGAGTGCTACTTTGACTGTATTGTACATGATGGTAACCCTGGCCATCTTGTCTTTGGCTATTAAGTGCCACCACTTTGTCCTTGCCAATTCAGAAAACTCCTCCTTCATATTGTTTTTCCAGACTGACTCTTGGAACCACAATCAGTACTGTAAGTCAGGATTCTCCAAAGAAACAGAATCAGTAGAATATGGTGTTTTTTTTAAAATTTCTGTTTTTTAAGTAATTGACTCACTTAATTGTGGGGCCTGGAAAGTTCAATATTTGTAGGGAAGCCTGGCATCTCAGACAAGAGTTGATATTGTAGTCTTGATTCTGAAATCTGTAGGATAGGCAAACAGCCTAGAAATTCAAACATGATTTCAATGTTACAGTCTTGAGGCTGAATTTTTTTCTGGGAAACTTCAGTTTTTGTTCTTAAGACATTCAACTGACTGGATGAGATTCACTAACATTATTGAGGGTTATCCCCTTTACTTAAAGTCAATTAACTGTAAATTTAAGTCATGTCTACAATATACCTTTATAGCAACATCTAGATAAGTGCTTGAATAAAATTTGTGCAGCATAGCCTAGCCAAGTGGAGCTTACAATTGGCCATCACAAGCTGTTTCAAGGTAATGCTCTAACATACATTTTATAAAAAAGATATACATTGAAGATCCTTAAAAGTAGTCCAATTGGACATTTTTTCATGTGCCCGTTAGCCATTTGTATGTCTTCATTGGAAAAGTGTCTATTCATATCTTCTGCCCATTTTATGATTTGTTTATTTCTTTCTTGTGTATTGAGTTTGAGAAGTTCTTTGTAGAACTTGGATACCAGTCTTTTATCTGTGGTGTCATTTGCAAATATCTTCTCCCATTCCATGGGCTGCCTCTTAGTTTTTTTGACTGTTTCCTTTGCTGTGCAGAAGCTTTTTATCTTGATGAAGTCCCACAAATTCATTTTTTCTTTTGTTTCTCTTGCCTTTGGAGATGTGTCATGAAAAAAGTTGCTGTGGCCGATGTCAAAGAGGTTGCAGCCTATGTTCTCCTCTAGGCTTTTGATGGATTCCTGTCTCACATCGAGCTCTTTCATCCATTTGGAGTTTATCTTTGTATATGGTGTGAGAGAGTGGTCAAGTTTCATTCTTTTGCATGTAGCTGTCCAATTTTCCCAGCACCATTTATTGAAGAGACTGTCTTTTTTCCACTGGATGTTTTTTCCTGCTTTATCAAAGATTAGTTGCCCAAAGACCCGAGGGTCCATTTCTGGGTTCTCGATTCTGTTCCATTGGTCTATGTGTCTGTTTTTGTGTCAGTACCATGCTGTTTTTGTGATCACAGCTTTGTAGTACAGCTCGAAATCCGGCATTGTGATGCCCCCAGCTTTGCTTTTCCTTTTCAAATCATTGGACATCAGGGAAATTCAAATCAAAACCACATTGAGACACCATCTTATGCCAGTTAGAATGGCAAAAATTGACAAGGCAAGAAACAACAATTGTTGGAGAGGATGTGGAGAAAGGGGATCCCTCTTACATTGTTGGTGGGAATGCAAGTTGGTACAGCCACTCTGTAAAACAGGGTGGAGCTCCCTTAAGAATTTAAAAATTGAGCTACCCTATGATCCAGCCATTGCACTACTGGGTATCTACCCCAAAGATATAGACGTAGTGAAGAGAAGGGCCATATGCACCCCAATGTTCATAGCAGCGTTGTCCACCATAGCTAAATCGTGGAAGGAGCCGAGATGCCCTTCAACAGATGACTGGATTAAGAAGATGTGGTCCATATATACAATGGAATAGTACTCGACTATCAGAAAGAACGAGTTCTCAACATTTGCTGCAACATGGACGGCACTGGAGAAGATAATGCTAAGTGAAATAAGTCAAGCAGAGAAAGACAATTATCTTATGGTTTCTCTCATCTATGGAACATAAGAACTAGGAAGATCGGTAGGAGAAGAAAGGGAAAAAGAAAGGGGGGTAATCAGAAGGGGGAATGAAGCATGAGAGACTATGGACTCTGAGAAACAAACTGAGGGCTTCAGAGGCGAGGGGGGTGGGGAAATGAGATTGGCTGGTGATGGGTAGTAAGGAGGGCACGTATTGCATGGTCACTGTGTGTTATACACAACTAATGAATCATCGAACTTTACATCAAAAACCAGAGATGTACTGTATGGTGACTAACATAATATAATAAAAAATATTATAATAATAAAAAAAGTAGTCCAATTGGGTAAATAAATGGTTTCAGTAGCTTTGTAGCTCCATAAGAGAAATACACCAACAACAAAACTTACTTGTGGTAATGTTGGAGAGCTACATGTAAAAGAATGAAACTGGACTACTTTCTAACACCATACAGAAAAAGAGACTTGAAATGGACTAAAGGCCTGAACGTGAGACGTGAAAACATAAAAATCCTAGAATAAAACACAGGCAATAATTTTTCTGACATCAGCCATAGTAAAATTTTTTCTAGATATGTCTCCTAAGGCAAGGGAAACAACAGCAAAAATAAAAACTATTGGGACTACATCAAAATTAAAAACTTTTACACAGCAAAGAAATCCATCAACAAGGCAAAAAGACGATCTACTGAATGGGAGAAGATATTTGCAAATGATATATCCAGTAAGGGGTTAACATCCAAAATATAAAAAGAACTCATACAACTCAACATCAAAAAAAAAAATCTGATTAAAACATCAGCAGAGGACCTCAATAGACATTTTTTCAAAGAATACATAAAGATGGCCAACAGACACAACAAAAGATGCTCAACATCACTAATTATCAGGGAAATGCAAACCAAAGACACAAGAAGATACCAGCTCATGCCTGTTAGAATAGCTAGAATGAAGAGGACAAGAAACAGCAAACATTGGTGAGGTTGTGGAGAAAAAGGAACCCTTGTGCACTGTCAGTGGGAATGTAAATTGGTATAGCCACTGTGGAAAACAGCATGGAGATTCCTCTCCAACAGCATTGGAGATTCCCAATATTTCCATTATTGGGTATTTACCCAGGGAAAATTAAAACACTAACTTGAAAAGATATATGCACTCCCATGTTTACTGCAGCATTATTTACAATAGCCAAGGCATGGAAGGAGCCCAAGTGTCCATCAGTTGAGAAATGGATAAGGAAAATGTGGTATATATACACAATGGAAAATCACAGAACCATAAAAAAGAATGAGATAGTGCAATTTGAGACAACATGGAATGACCTGGAGGGTAGTATGCTAAATGAAGTCAGAATGAGAAAGACAAATAGCATATGATTCCACTCATAAATGGAATCTTAATAATGAATATACAAACAACAAAGAACACACTGATGGTTGCCAGAGGGAGTGGGTTGAGCAAAATATGTGAAAAGGAGAGGGAGATACAATACAGTTATGGAATGAATAAGTCATGGGAATACAAAGCAAAGCATAAGGAATACAGTTAATGATACTGTAATAGTGATGTAAGGGGACAGATGGTAGCTATATTTGTGGTGAATAGAGCATAATGTGTAAACTTAGCAAATCACTAAGCCGTACTCCTGAAACTAATGTAACATTGTACGTTAACAAGACTTAAATTAAAAAAAAAATTAAACTTGCTTGTGAATGCCAAGAGAAGAGATGCTAAAGCCTTTGAAACACTCCATCTGAGAAAGGAAATTTTCAGTTATTATTACAGAAATCTGGGTTATTTTAGGAGCCACCCTGGCACATCTAACCATCCTTATGTGGCATGTTTGTACAGGAGGGAAAGTAATCAAAAAGGCCTCAAGACTGACACAGCTGAGTAAAAGTGAACTGACATATGTATTTGCAATCTGGAAAGTCTGCCTCAGTGTTGGTTGAAAAAAAGATGGTAATATTTCTCTATCAGTTCTTGAATCATGGCAGCCAACAAAGATGTTACAGCCAACAAAGATATCTGCCTGAGCTATGTTACAAATAAACACCGCTGTGGATTTTCTGGATACACAGTACATCAGAATCAGCGTGACATACAGACTGGCAAACAATCCCAACAAAATAATGATGTCTGTAGAAAGTAGAACTAGATACTGGATATATTTGAATGCCAAGTGCCTTTGGAAGTATGTTTCTATGGTCTTGATTTGTAAGAGCGCTAAATTGGACAGGTTTCCTTTAATGAAGCAGAAAAAAAGTGATTTAAGAAGATATGTAAAACAAAAACTTAGTCAATTAACACTATGGTTTGGTTCAAGTTATTCAATGTTCTAGCAGGCTAGCATGCTGATATCTTTCTCATGATTAGACCTGGTTGCATAGTGGGTCATGATGCCATGTGAAATTACATCTTATTTATGGTAGCAATTGATGGCAAAGGCAAAATCTGCCTTCTATTTCAATACTTTCTATAAAAAGATTGATGCCCTTTTTTATGTTTGAGTTTACTTCTCTGATTATTTAGCCTAAGCAAAAAATTAGAAGAAATTTTCCTGCTCAAATAGGTGTGTATATATCAGTATCACAGGAAAGACCTTTGAACAGTTGTATGGTAGAGGAAGGATAAGCTTCCTACTGGTTAATTTAAAAAAATGGAAATCTTTACAATAAAGTCCCTTCAAGCAAAATGAACAAATTGAAAGTAAACCAGAAACTGAATGATCCTCTCTTCCTCTAAGCAGAAGCACTGGTCAGAGTTAATAACTGGTTCTTCTATAATAACAGCCCCAACATAATTGTTCACACTGGGACTCTTCATATTTGAAAGTAGCATGCATAAAACATCTTCTCTGCTAATCTGAATTCTCCTTTATGTTATTTAACAATATCTAACTCCATGGGACTAGCATGAGCCTTGTGTGAGGCTGATATTCACAACATCATTGAGATACTAAGCCTTTTCATGAGGAATACATAAAACATTGAAACAACTCAGCAACCCATCTCTCCTGTCTCGATATTTATCCCTCCCTTCTCCTCCCTCCCTGTCCCTCTTAGACCCTCCTCTCATTAATATAGTTGGAGATGTTTGTGAGGAGATAGTGAATATTAACATTGACAGTGATGTGTCTTGTTAAATAGAAGGCAAATTGGTGGTTCTGAGCTAATGCAAAACCTGAAGAGAAGTATGTGAGGGAATTTAAAAGTAAGCTACATAAGCTTCTTATATCTCTGATAAGCATCTCAAGATTCTAGGCTGCTAAGATTTACCAACTATATTTGGTGATATTTGCCACTAAGAGTTCCATCCCTGGAACATGCATGCAGTTTGTTCCTCATATCAAAGCTGCTTAAAATTATAATTCCCAAGCCTGGATATGCCAGGCCCCAGAACAAGGTGGACAGAGCCTTGTGTCAGTCAATGGACAAATGCAGCTTCCATGGTTTGTACAAAAGAACTGTGGAAACCTGAGGGGCTGGCAGCAGGAGAAATTGAGCAAGGGGTACAGGAGTCCTCTGCACCAACTCTGTAACTTCTCTATAAACATAAAATTGCTCCAAAATAAAAAGATTATTTAAAAAAAAATCCTTCCCAAGGGTTTTTTTTTTTTTTGGTTACAAATATTTTTTTCTTGTGATGAGCTCTTTTAAGATCTACTCTTTTAGCAACTTTCAAATACACAATACAGTATTATTAACTATACTAACCTTATACCCTTAGGCCTTATGCATTTTATAACTGGAAGTTTGTACCTTTTGACCAACTTTACTCATTTTGTTCACCCCCTGCCTCTGGAAACCACCAATCTGTTTTCTGTAACTATGAGTTTGCTTTTTTTTTCAGATTCTAAATATAAGTGAGATCATACAGTATTTGTCTTTCTCTATCTGACTTATCCTACCTAGCATAATGCCCTCAAATGGCAGGTTTTCCTTCTTTTTTATGGCTGAATAATATTTGCTTGTGTATAGATTTTATACACAAACACGTACACTTTATTCATTTATCCATGTTGTTTTCATGTCTTGCCTATTGTACAGAGTACAGCAATGAACATACATGTACAGATAAATTTTTGAGTTAGTATTTTCTTTCCCTTTGTATGAATACCCAGAAGTGAGTTTGCTGAATGATATAGTGGTTCTACTTTTTTGAGAAAACTTCATACTGCTTTTCATAGTGCCTGCACCAAGTTACATTTCCACCAACAACGCACAATGTTCCCTTTTCCCAACATCTTTACCAACACTCATTATTTCTCACCTTTATGAGTATAGCCATTTTAAGAGGTGTCTGGTGATATCTAATTGTGCTTTTGATTTGCATCTATCTGATGATAAGTGATTTTGACCATCTTTTCATGCTCCTGTTGGTCAACTGCCTATCTTTGAAAAAAATTCTATTTAGATCTTTTGCCTATTTTTATGCTTTTTAATTTTTTTAATATTTTATTTATTTATTTTACAGAGAGAGTGTGTGAGCAAGGAGTGGGGGAGAGAGAGAGGAAGAGGGAGAGAAAGAATCCTAAGCAGACTACACACTGAGCACAGAGCCCAAGGCAGGGCTTGATCCCATGACCCTGAGATCATGACCTCAGCAGAAACCAAGAGTTGGTCATTTAACCAACTGAGCCACCCAGGCACCCCATCTTTTGCCTGTTTTTAATTGGGTTATTTTTTTTGTTCCCAAGACTTATGACTAAGTGAGAACTTTCACAGGAATCACAAATTCAAATGACTTCAAGTTCCAGAAAGCCAATCTAAATGAGTTATAGCCTATTTGAAGGACGGCTTATAATCAGCATCAGCCTATTATAGCCATTATATAGAACTGCCATACCTTTCACTATTTCAAGATCTAGAAGTCAGAATTTTAGGTCAGATTACTCAAATTTTTAAGGTGGGCAATTAAAACTTTTTTATTTGGTGTTTTGTTTTGATACCTGTAGACCAGACAAAGCCCAACAACCACGTTGCAAATTTTGGATTAAGTCTTACAAAGTTCACACTCAACAAACAAAGAATCACTGTCATTTTTAGACACATCATCAGATATAACAAATTATATACATTTTTTATACTTTTTAATTTGTCATATTAGTCACCATACAGTGCATCACCACTTTTTGATGCAATGTTCCATTATTCATTATTTGCATATAACACCCAGTGCACCATGCAATATGTGCCCTCCTTAATACCCATCACCGGCCTATCCTAATCCCCCACCCCCCTACCCTCTGAAGCCCTCAGTTTGTTTCCCAGAGTCCACAGTCTCTCATGGTCCATTCCCCCTTCTGTTTACCCTGCCTTCATTCTTCCCTTCATTCTCCTACCGATCTTCCTGCTATTTCATATGTTCCATAAATGTGTGAGACCATATGATAATTGTCTTTCTTTGCTTGACTTATTTCACTTAGTATAATCTCCTCCAGTCCTGTCTATGTTGCTGCAAATGTTGGGTAATCGTTCTTTCTGATGGCTGAGTACTATTCCATTGTATATATGGACCACATCTTCTTAATCCAATCATCTGTTGAAGGGCATCTTGGCTTCTTCCACTATTTAGCTATTGTGGACAATGCTGCTATGAACATTGGGGTGTATATGGCATGCTGTCTTTGTGATCACAGCTTTGTAGTACAACTTGAAATCCACATTACTGAATTGCTCTAGAACTTCTAGTAGTTTGTAGGTGGATTCTTTCGAGTTTTCTATCTAGAGTACCATGTCATCTATGAAAAGAGACAGTTTGACTTCTTCTTTGCCGATTTGGATACCTTTTATCCCTTTTTGTTGTCTGTTTGCTGTTGCAAGGACTTCTAGTACTATGTTGAACAATAATGGCGAGAGTGGGCATCCTTGTCATTTCCTGATCTTAAGGGAAAGGCTTTCGGCTTTTCCCCATTGAGAATATTTGCTGAAGGCTTATTTATAGATGGATTTATGAAATTGAGGAATGTACCCTCTATCCCTACACTCTGAAGGGTTTTAATCAAGAAAGGATATTGTATTTTGCCACATGCTTTTTCTGAATCAATTGAGAGGATTATATGGTTCTTGAATCTTTTCTTGTTGATATGATCAATCACATTGATTGATTTGCGAATGTTAAACCACCCTTGCATCACAGGGATGAATCCCACTTGGTCACGATGGATAACCCTTTTAATGCACTTTTGGATCCTATTAGCTAGGATCTTGTTGAGAATTTTGGCGTCCATACTCATCAGGGATATCGGTCTGTAATTCTCCTTTTTGATGGGGTCTTTGCCTGGTTTGGGGATCAAGGTAATACTGGCCTCATAGAATGAGTTTGGAAGTTTTCCTTCTGTTTCTCTTTTTTGAAACAGCTTCAGGAGAATAGGTATTATTTCTTCTTTGAATGTTTGGTGCGATTGCCCAGGGAATCCATCACGCCCTGAAGTCTTGTTTTTCGGGAGGTTTTTGATCACTGCTTCAATCTCTTCATAATTAATCGGTGTGTTTAAATAATCAATTTCTTCCTGTTTCAGTCTTGGTAGGTTTTCAGGAAGACATCCATTTCTTCCAGGTTGTTTAATTGATTGGAATAAAGTTGTTGATAATAGTTTCTAATGATCCTTCCTATTTCATTAGTGTTGGTTGTGACCTCTCCCCATTCATTCATAATTTTATTAATTTGGCTCCTTTCTCTGTTCCTTTGAATAAGTCTGGCCAGTGGCTTATTGATCTTATTTATTTTTTCAAAAAACCAGCTTCTAGTTCTGTTGATCTGCTCTACTGTGCTCCTGGTTTCTAATTCATTGATCTCTGCTCTAATCTTGATCACCTGCTTTCTTGTGTGTGAGTTAGGCCTGCTCTTCTGTTCCAGCTCCAGCTTCTTGAGGTGAGAATATGAAAACTGCATTTTAGATTTCTCTATTCCTTTAAGTGAGGCTTGGATGGCTATGTATTTTCCCCTTAGGACCATGTTTGCAGTGTCCCATAGGTTTTGGACCATTGTGTTTTCATTTTCATTGGTCTCCAAAAATTGTTTAAACTGATTTTTAATTTCCTGGTTTACCCAATCATTTTTGAGCAGGATGATTCTTAGTTTCCAAGTGTTTGAGTTTCTTCCAAATTTTTCCTTGTGATTGAGTTCCAGTTTCAAAGCATTGTGGTCTGAGAATATGCAGGGAATAATCTCAATCTTTTGGTATCAGTTGAGACCGGTTTTGTGACCCAGTATATGGTCTATTCTGGAGAAAGTTCCATGTGCATTCAAAAAGAATGAGTATTCTGTTGTTCTGGGGTGTAGTGTTCTATCTATGAGGTCTATCTGGTCCAGTGTGTCATTCAAAGCCTTGTTTCTTTGTTGATTTTCTGCTTAGGTGATCTTTCTATTGCTGAGAGTGGAGTGTTGAGGTCCCCTACTATTAACGTATTATTATCTATATGTCTCTGTATTGTGGATAAGAGTTGGCTTGTGTATCTAACTGCTCCCCTGTTGGGGGCATAGATATTTATAATTGTCATATCCACTTGCTGGATACATCCTTTAAGAATAATATAGTGTCCTTCTGTATCTCTAACAACAGTCTTTAGTTTAAAATCTAATCTGTCTGATATGAGAATTGCTACCCCAACTTTCTTTTGAGGTCCATTGGCATGAAAAGTGGTTTTACATCCCTTCACATTCAGTCTGGATGTATCTTTAGGTTCAAGATGAGTCTCTTGTAGACAGCAAATGGATGGGTCATTCCTTATTATCCAATCTGCAACCCTATGGTGTTTTATGGGAGCATTTAGGCCATTCACATTGAGAGTGATTATTCAGAGATGATTTTAATGATGTCATGTTTCCTGTGAAGTCTTTGTTTCTATAGATTGTAAATTTCTGTTCTGTATCACTCTTGGGCATTTTTATTTTTATAGAACCTCCCTTAATATCTCCTGTCGGGCTGGTTTTCTGGTTACGAATTTGGTCAGTTTCTGTCGATCCTGTAAGGTCTTTATCTCTCCATCAATTCTGAATGACAGCCTTGCTGGATAAAGGATCCTTGGCTGCATGTTCCTCTCAGATAGAGTTTTGAAAATACCCTGCCAACACTTCCTAGCCTGCCAGGTCTCTGTAAAGAGGTCTGACGTTATTCTGATATTTTTCTCTCTGTACGTAAGGATTTTCGTCCCCCTGGCCGCTCAATACTGTATCCTTGGATCTAATATTTGCAAATTGCACTATGATGTGATGTGGTGTAGGTCTGTTCTCATTGACCTCGGGGGCGGTCCTCTCTGACTGTTGGACATGAATGCTTGTTTCCTTTGTCAGATTAGGGAAGTTCTCAGCTACAATTTGATCAAATATCTCTTCTTGACCTCTCTCTTTTTCCACCCCCTCGGGGATGCTGATGATTCGGACATTGGAACGTTTCATTGAGTCAGAAATCTCCCATAATCTACAATCTTGAGATTGGATTTTTTTGAGCCAAGTTTCTGTCTTAGCTTTATCTTCTACCATCCCATCCTCCAATTCACTAATTCGTTCTTCTCCCACATTTACCCTGGGTGTCAGAGTATCTAGTTTTGACTGCATTTGATCCCATAGCATTTTAAATTTCTGCCATATTCACTCTCATTTCCACCCTCAGAGATTCTATATTCTGGTTAATATTTTCGTTAATATTTTTTTCAAGCCTACACATCATCTTGACCATTCTTACTCTGAACTCCATTTCTGATAATTTGGTTCTATCCATATCCATCAGTTCTGTGGCAGAGGCCACAGACTCACTATCTTTTCTTTCCTGGGGGGGATTTCTCCTCCTGGTCATTCTGATGAGGAGGGGTTGCGTGGTTTCCCAGAGCCCATTACTGACCAGGACCCAGGCAGTGTGCCCTTGTTTTATAGGGACCCTAGGGATGTGGGCTTCTTGATTTTTCAGCCTGCCTTCTGGGGGAGGGGCCTGCCGCACTGATACTCAGGCAATCCTGTTTGGGTAGAGTCGCCCTGTCCTCTGCACGGGTGATAGGGATGCGCACAATGTAAGCTGGTATTTTAGGGCTTTTGTTCTCTGGCAGCTTTCCCTGGCAGCTTTCTGTGGCTCTTCTGAGAGTCAGAGCAACAGTGGCCGTATCCTAGCCTCTGTCTCAGAACAGAGAGATCACAATCCACTCTCCACTGAGCTCCCTTGGCCACTTTAACTCTGTTTCTGTCGGAGCTGCTAAAAACCCCCCAGTGTCCCGGGTTGTGCCCCCCACAGCCACTCTTCCAGCCCTCACTTCCAGGCCTGGCACATCTCTGTCCTTTGTGCTTCTAACACCACCATCCGCCCCCCAGTTCCTGCGCACAGTCCCAAGCTCCCTGTTTCAGTGTGGTTCCCCCATGTTCCGGAGTGCCGATTTTCAATCTGGTCGCACACACGTTCCCAGGCTCAGGGTCTCAGTCTGCTCTCTCCTGGGTGCCAGTCTGTGAGTCCGGCCCACTCCCCAGTTTAGGTGGCTACTGCTTCCTGGCACCCAAGCACGTAGGCTCCCTCCCCCTTCCATTTATCTTCCAATATCTGTGCACAGATTCATGGCTCTGTGCTTCGTACCTCAAAACTCAATGCTGGAGATGTTCATTTGTTGAGATCCAGATGTATGTTCCTGCACCTCAGGCTGATTCTGTAGGTGTTCAGCATGGTCTGGTAGATATCCATCTCGACTCAGGACCAGCTGACAAAGGGTCACCTAGTCCTCTGCCATCTTTTCTCCTCCTTGCCGAAAGTCGTCACTTTTCTGTTCATAGAGTTTCTGCTACTCTTTTCTTCGTTCTCCAGCTGCGTTCATAGGTATTCAGAATGGTTTGGTGGCTCTCAGGCTGAATTCCTGGGACCAGACAAATTTAGGTCTCCTGCTTCTCCACCATCTTGGCCGAAGTAATTATTGATAGGTATGTATTTATTGTCGTTCTGTTCATTGGTTTTTAGTTGTTTTTGTAGTTCTTCTATGTTCCTTTGTTCTCTTGCTATCTTCCTTTGTAATTGCTGACTTTAATTAGTGTTATGACTGGTTTTTCTCTCTCTCTCTCTTTTTTTTCGATATCTCCGATAGGTTTTCATTTGTGGTTACCATGAGGTTTACATATAACAGCCTATGTATATTGCAGGCAATATTAGGTTGATGGTCACTGGAATTCAAACACAGTCAAAGAAATTTATTTTTACTTCCCTCTCCAGGTTTTATGCATACCTTGTCATATTTACATGTTTATATTGTGAGTCCCCTTAACTAATTTTTTAGATATAGGTGATCTTATTACTTTGTCTTTTAACCTCATTCTAGCTTTATAACTGAATGTTCTACCAACATTGGTGTATGTTTGTTATTACTTATAAAATTTTTTCCTTCTTCTTACTTCTAATTATCACTTTTTTCCCCACTTAAAGAAATCCCTTTAATATTTCTTATAAAGCTGGTTTAATGGTAATTAGCTCCTTTAATTTCAAGGTTGTCTTTTGTGATCCACCTCTTTTTAAACAGAATAAGAAGTAAGAAATTTTTTTCTTGGGCATTTACTTGTCTTTACTTTTTAATCTTCCTGTCTTTTAGTATTTCATATCATACCCAGTGCCTTTATCTTTATTTCATTTGTAAGCTCCTTGACGTAGAGACTATATCTTTTCATCAGTCTATCCCCATTACCTAACACATTTGCTTGTGCATAATGAACATTTTATATGTTTGATAATTTATACTGCATTGAAATCCTCTTTTCCCCTTCTCAGTACCCTTGGAATTTATATAATCAGTTAAGGGATTCTTTCTGCTAGGTAGAACTTGTGCCATAATGAGGATCATTAGTGCTTTCACTCAAATTAGATATTGACAGAATTTTGTGTACTCTTACAGATTGCCCTGAGAGGGATATTTTTAGGAAGGTGGAACCTTTTGAACCACCCTTCAATCAAATCACCTGGGTTGTCACCGAAGGTGCCAAAAAGCTTTTGAAATACTACCAAATCAGAATTTCATGCACTGTTGTATTTAGGGAGCTTGAGGAAGATGCTTGCTTGAAAAAGAGAAGAGAAACTTGGAGATCCTGAAATCATATTCCTTACATGATTACTGCTCTGCCTACTTGTAGGGTCTGGCCTTGTTCCCAGGGGCCTTAAAAGAAGCAACAATGGAACTGGCATTTTTTAAAAATGAATAAGCATCTTAACCAAGCTTAACAATTTCTGGATGAAAACAAATTCATAGAAATCCTGATTTTTTTTTTATTCTCCCATAGCAAAATTGACAGACTGCCCTCTGACACCATCTAGATAACAAGAAGAAAAGAAGGGAAAGGACTGTAGGAGATAAGCAACATAAAGGACTCATGGGGCAATTGCTCCATGTCTGTGTAGTATAATGTGAGAGATGGCCCCCAAAGTCTCCTATGACTGCAAATATCTTTCTGAGATTGACCAAAGTTCCTGAAGTTCAGTAGCATTCATTGTATATGCTATATAAAGGCATTAACTCTCTAGAATGCTAGCACTAAAATGCAAGATTAACCAGAGAAGAGAACCCATAAACACATTACTAACAGTTGAGTAATTATAATAGCCATCTACCCACTTCTGCCTTCATTGGAAATGCCTTTACTGATGAGGACAATGGATGGAAGTTCCAATGATTTTCCACCTGACTTAATCAACCCTGACTTAAAAAGGCTGGAAATGGTGATGTTAAATACTTAAAAAAAAGTATGTTTACTGAACTGTATCATAATTTTGACTCCTTGACAGACTGTCTCTCTCACTGGTCTGTAAATTTGGTGAGGGCAAGGACAGGTTGTGTTTGTCTTGTATACTACTTCATTTTCATTGTCTAAAGAGAGCAGGCCTTTATGCTATGTTAGTAAATGAATAAATTTTAGTGACTACATGAATGAAAAGTATGTACCATTCAGATTTAGCAGCATCCGGAGAACATTATAATTTGAGCACTGGCATAGACGAAGATGAAGATTGTAGGCCTTTATTAAAAAACATGGAATCTTGGTGATGGAATCTCTTTTGTAGTCACTGAAATTTTATTTTCTTAGTTTTTTCCTGCAGTCTTAGTTACTCATGGTTACTGAAATGATGTAAGTGTATAATGCTTTTCTTGATTTGTAAATTTCCCGAAATTCTACTCTACAGAAATATTTCAGGTGAGGTGCTAACTTCTCAGAATGCATGCCAATGGTGTACTTAATAGAAATTTGTGAAGAGAGGTACTTCAGGAATAGCCCAGAATAGGGGAAGTTTGACATGGCAGTATTGAATTCAGTGCTACTATGGGTTTATAGAGCTTATCACCCTGTACTGTAATTATCTGTATACTTGTCTCCTCAGTGGGACTTTGAGTCCCTGATTAGCTAGATAAGGTGTCATTTATCTTCATACCATTAATATTTTGCACAGATTTTGTGACTGCCACATAAAATATACCTGGTGAAGGTGTGATGAATAAATAATTAAGGAGTCTAAAGAGATGTTCTTCAACATTTGTTTATTTATCACAATTTACTGTGTGCCTACTATGTGCTTTGCATTATGATAGTCACTGGTAATAAGACTTTACTGTGTACAAGGGACCCAATGTTTGGAGAGGTATAAGTAATGAATAAGTGTAAAATCATGAATAAGTGCAGTGGATAAACATACATGGGATATTACAAGAGCACAGAAAAGGTGTATTTAGGCAGGAGGGGTTAAGATGGTGGAGGAGTAAGGGTCCTCTTTTTCATCTGGTCCCCTGAGTCAAGATGGATAGGTACAAGACCATCCTGAACACCCACAGAATCAGCCTGAGATGCAGGAAGATACATCTGGATCTCTACAAATGAACATCTCCAGCACTGAGTATTGAGGGACGAAGCAGGAAGCCATGAATCCGTGCACAGATACAGGAAGATAAACGGAAGGGGGAGGGAGCTGCCATGTTCGGGCGCCGGGAAGCGGTAGCCACCTGCACTGGGGAGCGGGCCGGACTCACAGACCGGCACCTGCGAGAGAGCAGACTGAGACCGTGAGCTGGAGAACATGTTCGACCAGTCTGAAAACCGGAGCTCTGGAGTGCAGGGTTGGCTGGCAGCTGGCGGTGTTAAAAACACAAAGGACAGAGATGTGCTGGCCCTGGAGTGAGGGCTGGGACGCTGGCTATGGCGCGCACATCCCGGGACGCTGGGAGGTTTTTAGCAGCACCAACAGAAACAGAGATAAAGTCGCGAAGAGAGCACAGTGGAGAGCAGTCTGAGGTGCCTCTGTTCTGAGACAGAGGCTGGGATTCGGCCGCTGCTGCTCTGACTCTCAGAAGAGGCACAGCAAACTGCCAGGGAAAGCCGCCACAGAACAAAAGCCTGGAAATACCAGCTCAAAGTCCGCCCATCCCCATCCCCCCTCGCAGGGGACAGGGAGACTCTACCCAAACAGGGTTGCCTGAGTATCGGCGCAGCAGACCCCTCCCCCAGAAGGCAGGCTGAAAAATCAAGAAGCCCATATCCCTAAGGTCCCAATAAAACAAGTGCACAATGCCTGGGTCCTGGTCAATAATTTGGGCTCTGGGAAACCCCTCAATCTCTCCTCATCAGAATAATGAGAAGGAGAAATCCCCCCAGGCAAGGAAAGGACAATGAGTCTGTGGCCTCTGCCACAGTACTAATGGATATGGATATAACCAAATTATCAGAAATGGAGTTCAGAGTAACAATGGTCAAGGTGATGTGTACACTTGAAAAAAGTATTAACGAAAATGTTAATGAGAATATAGAATCTCTAAGGGCAGAAATGAGAGCAAATCTGGCAGAAATTAAAAATTCTATGAGCCAAATGCAGTCAAAACTAGAGGCTCTAACGGCCAGGGTGGAATGAGGCAGAAGAACGTATCAGCAAATTGGAGGATGGGTTAGTAGAAGAAAAAGCTAAAATAGAGTCTGGACTCAAAAATATCCACGCTCAGGAATGTAGGTTACAGGAGGTTACTGACTCAATGAAATGTTCCAATGTCAGAATCATCGGCATTCCCAAGGGGGTGAGAAAAACAGAGGTCTAGAAGAGATATTTGAACAAATTGTAGCTGAAAACTTCCCTAAACTAGCAAGGGAAGCAAACATTCATGTCCAAGAGGCAGAGAGGACCCTTCCCAAGCTCAACCATGACAAACCTACACCACGTCACGTCATAGTGCAATTCTCAAATATTATATCCAAGGATACAGTATTGAAAGCAACCAGGGCAAAGAAATTTCTCACGTACCAAGAAATTTCTCACGTACCAAGGCAAAGAAATTTCTCACGTATCCAATTTTCTCACGTACCAGAATTACGTCAGACCTGTCTACACAGACCTGGAATGAGACAAAGGGTTGGGGGAGCATTTTTAAAGCTCTTTCAGAGAAAAACATGCAGCCAAGGACCCTTTATCCAGCAAGACTGTCATTCAGAATTGATGGAGAGATAAAGACCTTCCAGAATCGCCAGTAACTCACCAGTTTCGTAACCACAAAACCAGCCCTACAGGAGATATTAAGGGGGGTTCTATAAAAGTAAAAAGGCCCCAAGAGTGATACAGAAGAGAAAGTCACAATCTATAGAAACAATGACTTTACAGGCAACATGACATCATTAAAATCATATTTCTCAATAATCACTCTCAATATAAATGGCCTAAAGGCTCCCATAAAGCACCACATGGTTGCAGATTGGATAAAAAGACATGACCCATACATTTGCTGTCTACAAGAGGCACATTTTTTTAAAGATTTTATTTATTTATTCGACAGAGACAGAGACAGCCAGTGAGAGGGGGAACACAAGCAGGGGTAGTGGGAGAGGGAGAAGCAGGCTTCCAGCGGAGGAGCCTGATGTGGGGCTTGATCCCATAACGCCGGGATCACGCCCTGAGCCGAAGGCAGACGCTCAACCACTGTGCCACCCAGGCGCCCCAAGAGGCACATTTTGAACCTAAAGATGCATCCAGACTGAACGTAAAGGGATGGAATACCATCTTCCATGCCAATAGACCTCAAAAGAAAGCTGGGATAGCAATTCTTACATCAGACAGATTGGATTTTACACTAAATACTATAGTCAGAGATACAGAAGGGCAGTATATTATTCTTAAAGGATGTATCCAACAAGTGGATATGACAATTACAAATATCTATGCCCCCAACAGGGTAGCAGCAAGATACACAAGCCAACTCTTAAGCAGAATAAACAGACATATAGATAAAAATATGTTAATAGTAGGTGACCTCAACACTCCCCTAGCAGAAATAGACAGAACACATGCAGAAAAGAAACAAGGGCTTTGAATGCCATACTCAACGAGTTGGACCTCATAGATATATACAGAACACTACACTCCAGAACAAAAAAATACTCATTCTCTTCTAATGCCCATGGAACATTCTCAAGAATAGACCATGCTCTGGGTCACAAAACAAGTCTCAACTGATACCAAAAGACTGAAATTATTTCCTGCATATTCTCAGACCACAATGCTTTGAAATTGGAACTCAACCACAAGGAAAAATTTTGCAAGAAGCTCAAACATTTGGAGACTAAGAACCATCCTGCTCAAGAATGATTTGATAAGTGAGGAAATCAATAATCAATTTAAACAATTTAAAGAGACCAACGAGAATGAAAAAACAGTGGTCCAAAACCTATGGGATACTGCAAAGGCAGTCCTAAGGGAAAATACATAGCCATCCAAACCTCACTCAAAAGAAAAGAAAAATCTAAAATGCAGTTTTAATATTCTCACCTCAAAAGGCTGGAACAGCAACAGAAGAACAGGCCTAATCCACGTACAAGAAAGAATTTGATCAAGATGAGAGCAGAGATCAATGAATTAGAAAGCAGGAGCACAGTAGAGCAGATCATCAACACTAGAAGCTGGTTCTTTGAAAGAATTAATAAAATAGACAAACCACTGGCAAGACTTATCCAAAAGAATAGAGAAAGGACCCAAATTAATAAAATTATGAATGAAAAGGAAGCGGTCACAACCAACACCAATGAAATAGGAAGGATTATTAGAAACTTTTATCAACAGCTTTATGCCAATAAATTAAGCAATCTGGAAGATATGGAGGCCTTCTGGGAAACCTATAAACTGCCAAGACTGAAACAGGAAGAAATTGATTTTTTTAAATAGGCCAATTAATTATGAAGAGATTGAAACAGTAATTACAAACCTTCCAAAAAAACTAAATGCCAGGGCCTGATGGATTTCCTGGGGAATTCTACCAAACATTCAAAGAAGAAATAATACCTATTCTCCTAAAGCTATTTCAAAAAATAGAAACAGAAGGAAAGCTACCAAACTCATTCTATGAGGCTAATATTACCTTGATCCCCAAACCAGGCAAAGACCCCCTCAAAAAGGAGAATTACAGACCGATTTCCCTAATGAATATGCACACCAAAATTCTCAACACGATCCCTGCTGAAAGGATCCAACAGTACATTAAAAGGATTATCCATCATGACCAAGTGGGATTCATCCCTGGGATGCAAGTGTGGTTCAACATTCACAAATCGATCAGTGTAATAGATCATATCAACAAGAAAAGTTTCAAGAATGGTATAATCTTCTCAAGTGACATAGAAAAAGCATTCTTTCCTGATTAAAACCCTTCATAGTGTAGGGACAGAGGGTATATTCCTCACTTTCATAAAAACCATCTACGAAAAGCTTACAGCAAATATCATTCTCAATGGGGGGAAAGCTGGAAGCCTTTACCTTAAGATCAGGAACATGGCAAGGATGCCCAATCTCACCATTATTGTTCAACATAGGACTAGAAGTCCTTGCAACAGTAATCAGACAACAAAAAGGGATAAAACGTATCCTAATTGGCAAAGAAGAAGTCAAACTGTCTCTCTTCACAGGTGACATTATACTCTATATGGAAAACCCAAAAGATTCCACCCCCAAACTACTAGAACTTATAGAGCAATTTAGTAATGTGGTAGGATACAAAATCAATGCTCAGAAATCAGTTGCATTTCTATACACGAACAATGAGACTGAAGAAAGAGAAATTAGGGTATCCATTCCATTTACAATAACACCAAAAATCATACGTTATCTCGGAATTAAATTAACCAGAGACGTAAAGGATCTATAGTCTAGAAACTACAAATCACTCCTGAAAGACATTGTAAAAGACACAAAAAGATGGAAAAATATTCCATGCTCATGGATCAGAAGAATTAACATAGTTAAAATGTCCATGCTACCCAGAGCAATCTACGCTTTTCAATGATATCCTGATCAAAATACCAATGACATTTTTCAAAAACTGGAACAAACAGCCCTTAAATTTGTGTGGAACCAGAAAAGGCCACGAATCGCCAAGGAAGTGTTGAAAAGGAAAAACAAAGCTGGGGGCATCACACTGCTGGACTTCAAGCTATACTACAAAGCTGTGATCACAAAGACAGCATGGTACTGGTACAAAAACAGACACATGGACCAATGGAACAGAATAGAGAACCCAGAAATGGACCCACAGCTCTTTGGGCAACTAATCTTTGATAAAGCAGGAAAAAACATCCAGTGGAAAAAAGACAGTCTCTTCAATAAATGGTGCTGGGAAAATAGGGCAGCTACATGCAAAAGAATGAAACTTGACCACTCTCTCACACCTTACACACAGATAAACTCCAAATGGTTGAAAGACTTCCATGTGAGACAGGAATCCATCAAAATCCTAGGGGAGAGCATAGGCAGCAACCTCTATGACATCAGCCACAGCAACCTTTTTTATGACACATCTCCAAAGGCAAGAGAAACAAAAGATAAAATGAACTTGTGGGACCTCATCAAGATAAAAACTTCTGCACAGCCAAGGAAACAGTGAAAAAAACTAAGAGGCAGCCCACGGAATGGGAGAAGATATTTGCAAATGACACTACAGATAAAAGACTGGTATCCAAGATCTACAGAGAACTTTTCAAACTCAATACACGGGAAACAAACAAATCATAAAATGGGCAGAAGATATGTATAGACACCTTTACAATGAAGACATACAAATGGATAACAGACACATGAAAAAATGTTCAAAATCATTAGCCATCAGGGAAATGCAAATCAAAACCACACTGAGATACCACCTTACACCAGTTAGAATGGCAAAAATTGACAAGGCAAGAAACAACAATTGTTGGAGAGGATGTGGAGAAAAGGGATCCTTCCTACATTGTTGGTGGGTATGCAAGTTGGTACAGCCACTCTGGAAAACAGTGTGGTGGTCCCTTGAAAATTGAAAAATTGAGCAACCCTATGACCCAGCCATTGTACTACTGGGTATCTACCCCAAAGATATAGACATAGTGAAGAGAAGGGCCATATGCACCCCAATGTTCATAGCAGCATTGTCCACAATAGCTAAATCATGGAAGGAGCCTAGATGCCCTTCAACAGAAGACTGGATAAAGATGTGGTCCATATACACAATGGAATATTACTCAGCTATCAGAAAGAACGATTTCTCAACATTTGCTGCAACATGGACAGCACTGGAGGAGATAACGCTAAGTGAAATAAGTCAAGCAGAGAAAGACAATTATCAAATGATTTCTCTCATCTATGGAACATAAGAACTAGGAAGATCGGTTGGAGAAGAAAGGGATAAAGAAAGGGGGGGCAATCAGAAGGGGGAATGAAGCATGAGAGACTATGTGCTCTGAGAAACAAACTGAGGGCCTCAGAGGGGAGGGGGTTGGGGGAATGGGATAGGCTGGTGATGGGTAGTAAGGAGGGCACGTTTTTCATGGTGCACTGTGTGTTATACACAACTAATGAATCATTGAACTTTACATCAAAAACCAGGGATGTACTTACAGTGACCAACATAATATAATAAAAAATATTATTATAAAAAAAAAAAGAAGAGAAAAGGTCCGGGGCGTCTGGGACTAAGCCGTTAAGTGTCTGCTTTCAGCTCAAGATGTGGTCCCAGAGTCCTTGGATCAAGCCCCTATCGAGCCCTGCATCGGGCTCCCTGTCCCACTGGGAGCCTGCTTCTTCCTCTCCCACTCCCCCTACTTGTGTTCTCTCTCTCACTGGCTGTCTCTCTGTCTGTCAAATAAATAAATAAAATCTTTAAAAAAAAGAAAAAGAAATAGACTGGTGATGGGTATTAAGGAGGGCACCTATTTCATTGTGCACTTGGTGTTATACGCAACTAATGAAGCATCGAACTTTACATTGTAATCCGGTGATGTACTCTATAATGACTAACATAATATAAAAAAAAATCATTAAAAAAAAAGAAAAGGTGTATTTAACTCAACCTGGAAGAGCTGATGCATAATCTGATTTTTTTCATTATGAAGAGTTTTACTCTAATCACTATTATTAAACATTAGCCTAATAATTTATCATCAATTAATATATTACTATTAATATGAGAGATATTCTAGGACATACATAACAAGTAGGAACAACTCAATTTTTTGCTAACATTTATAGCTTACTAAGATTAGAAATTACAACCCCCATCAACTGCTAATCACATGGAAGCTTTAAAAAAATTATAATCCTGAGAATTAGTCAATCACGATTGCAATACTATTACTAATAACAGTCACCTTGGAGGGTAAACTGGGTCTTAAAGATGATTACTCTTTTAGGTAAAGAGTAGCAGGCAATGAATTTCAAGGGGAGGAGCCACTGTAAATAGAGCAATGTGGGAAAAAATAAATTGGTATCGTGTGTATAGATCTACAAGCTCTCATGTGTTAGAGTGTTTGAGCTGGTGGACGATAAGAGATAGGTCAGGAGAAGTAGGCAATGGGATATATCATGAAGTAAGAGCCTTGGTAATATCTTTTAGGGCATGGAAACCATGAGTGTATGAGTAAGTTACTTTATCATGTTTTTACTACATTAATAGGAGCTCATATTTATGTAGCCCTTCCTGTGCCAGGCATAGCTTTGGGCTTTATTTGTATATTAACAGAATTAATTCTCACAACATCCCATGAGTTAGATAGCTATTCTTATCTACACTTTAAAGGTGAGGAAACAGAGGCATGGGAAGGTTAATTAACTTGCCCAGTATCACACAGCTAATAAGTGTTAAAGCCCCAGCATTTGAACCATGGCAGTCAGGCTCCAATGTACATATACTTGACCATTTCAAATTGAAGATTAAGGGGCAAGTTTGGATTCCAAGAGACTAGATAGGAGGCCATTGCAATGATCCATGTATGAGTTGATGAGGTTCTCAACTAAAGCAGTGAAAGTAAAGATGGCGGAGCCAGAAAAGATAAGAGAAAAGATTTTAAGAATCTTTATAAGGTTAATCACCATACGGTACATCCCCAGATTCCAAAATAAAATTAAAAAAAAAAAACATCTTTTTAACAAGCTAAAAAAAAAAAGAATCTTTATAAGGTAAAATATGAATGATTTTGATTGACTGGATATGAGTCTGGAAAGGTAGTAAAAAAGAAAGTAGAGTCAAAAGTTCAAAAGTAACTTACAGGTTTCTCTGGGTCAAAATATCTTTAAAACATGCAAGTGGAGAGATCTAGCAGGCAGATGGATCTTTGTTTCTGATGCCTAAAAAGATCTTCATTGAAGATAAAGAGTTGCACAAGAAGGTGTATATAGAAAATGCAAATAGAATGATGATGAACATCAAGATTTATAGGAACAAGTGGCAATCAGGAACCAATGAAGGAGGCAGGGAGGAAAAAGTCAGAGAGGCGTGAGAATATGCCACTGTGAAAACCAAGGGGATATAATGTATCAACAAGGAAGTATAATCATGAGTGCCAAATGCAGTGAAAAAGTCCATTAATAGAAGGCTTGAAAAAATACATTGCATTTGGCAAGTGATTGGTAGCCTAATGAAAGGAATGGCATTGGAATATTGGGGGTTGAAGCCAGACTGCATAGATGGGAGAATGGAAGATAAGAAAATGGTGACAATGAAGGTAGACAACTCATGAACTTTGGTGGTTTCAAAGAGGAGAGAGAGGGAAATAACATGCAGGGGTTGTGGAGACAAGTTTCTTGTACTTATATATAGCTTGGAAGAGGACTGAGCAGGCTTATAGGATGAAGGAGAGGAAGGAGATTCATAATGGAGCAAGAGCGAGATTAAAGAGACAGGGCCAAGGATGAAATTCAGAGAGAATTTGTTTGAGTAGAAGGAAAACATCTTCATAATTAAGACCAGGGAAAAGGAGGTAAAGATGAATATGGTTGTTGATAGTCTGGTAGGTGGGGGTGAATGGAAAGGAGTTGAAGGTGATAAGAAGGATTTAAGTCTTCAGATTAATTTTACTACTTTCTTTAAGGCCTCTGCACAATGCCTGCCTCCTCATTTTCAGGGGATAATTTTGATATTTACGGAATTGGGTAAATGAGTCTGGGGTGGGAGATGGGAAACAGTAGAGAAATTTATACAAAGATAAGGAAAATATAGCCTCAAGCATCAAAGGTTCCAAGGAAAGAGAGATAAAGGCTAGTGAAAGAAAATGCAGATTGGGCCTAGTGTGGGTATCAAGGAAGGTTTCACTCATTTATATGTGGATAGCATTTGTTATGGAGTTTGAAAGATGGGTAGTGTTGTCACATGTTGGAAAATTATCTAGGCAGAGAGAATGGTATAAACAAAGTTTTAAAGTGAGGAGAGCATGATGGAGGGTGTTAGGGAAGTTTTGATTGTAGTGACTAAGTGGGGGAAAGGTTTAGGAAGTGTAAGCTGCCAGCATTAAAGTGACAGTTTTTCTTCAGAATGACCCTGAGAGAGACAGTCAGAGATTGAGAGATATAAAGAGAGACTTTCATGTATTATCACCCTCTATTTTGTGACTTTTCCTGTGAAAATCTTGAAACTTGTATTATAATTTAACAACTTTAAATGGGACTGTTTCCTCCTGATTCCAGCCTTGGGAACCTGATGAAACTAAGCTATGATTTGAACCAGTCTCCATTGTATTATGTATTTGAGAACACTCTTGGAGGCAAGAGAATACATCTTAATCATTCTTTTACCCAATATGGGGCTTACTTTCCCGTTTCAGAAATCTTTCTTGGTGCTTCATAAAAGTTTCATGAAGGACACCCCAACTCAAGCAGACTATCAACTCCTAGTGTATATAAACGTATAATACTTCTCCTTTTTCCCTACCCTCAACCTACTGTGATATCAAATTGACTTGGATAGGTTCTGGACATGTAGGTGCTCATTAAATAGTCCTTGAGTCAGTATAGAAGTTCCTGATGACAGCAAAGCCCCTGCTCTTTTTAAAGAATAGATCCAGGGTTGCCTGGTGGAGTTTGGTGGGCATTGGACTTACTCATGAGAGAAGATTGACGATCTGTGGCCCTATCCTCCAAGACTAACTACTGAATTTTTTTTAATCTGAATGAATTGTTTTAAAGCTCTATAATATGGACAGATAGAATCATCCAAAAAACAAAACAATTAGCAGATACCCTTCCGTGTGTGTGTGTGTGTATGTGTGTGTGTGTGTGTGTGTATAAAATTCACAATTTACTGGTTAATTGTTTTGTTTTGTTTACTTTGAAAGTCAATACTGTGTTGGGGCACCTGGGTAGCTCAGTCAGTTAAGCATCTGCCTTTAGCACAGGTCATGATCCTAGGGTCCTGGGATCAAGCCCACATGGGGCTCCCTGCTCAGTGGGGAGCCTGCTTTTCCCTCTCCCTCTCCCTCTGCCACTCCCCCTGCTTATGCTTGCTTACTCTTTCTCTCTCTGTACAATAAATAAATAAAATCTTTAAAAAAAGGAGAGAAAGTCAATACTGTGAATAAGGCCACAAAACTTTTAAAGTATCTTAGTGTATCAATCTGGGTTATTTTGGGGATAACTTTTTCCTCTTTGAGCATCTGGTGTTAATTTCCAGTTAACTGCGGCTATTATCGACCAGAGGCAAATAAGAGAAATGTTGAATGTCCTTCGGAGTTGCTTAATAGTAATTGTTGCCTATATGTATATGAAAGCTAGTGGTGTGGGATATTAGTGTGGGGAAAGAGATAGGGGGATGTTTCCCTATAAAATCAGCTCCTTAAAAATGCAGCCTGTGTACTTGGCTCTGATATGATCTTTGCTAGCTAATAAGCAATCTTCCCAGAGAAGAAAAACAGAAAATGTGTTTTTTTTCCTTCACAATAGGAGAAATAAAAGCACTTTAAGATTTTTGCCTTAGGGAAAAGCACTAAAATTTAAGTACATCACATGAGATTTGGAAGCAGAGTCAATAAAGACCTTGTTTCATTGGAATTGGTGTTTTTTTTAAGATGGCAAAATTATCTGAAGTAACTGATATAATAAAAAAAGGAACTTTGCTAAACTTTCCAATTTTAAAATTTAATCATTAAACTCCATTGAATTTTCAAACATATACAATCCTATCATCAATGAACATTTGGAAATTTTGTATTCCCAAAATCTATGCTTTTCACTTATTTCAGTGTTTCACCACGTTTTCCAATATTGAATAAAAGTGGTAATTTTGAAAAAAAAATAAAGTTACCTTAGCAGTAATAATGAAAATGGGTATTAAAGACTTGAAGGGTAGGGAGAGAAGAGACACACCAGGTTTTGTTGTTGTTTTTCTTTTTACTCTGAGTGTTGACAATCCAGCTTATGACCCCACATTAATAAAAGGGGTTCAAAGTTTAAGTTCCTGTTAATTCTTGGGTACATAATCTGTTAAGACAGAATGAACAAAAGGTTGATAGACAAGGCTGGATTCTCTGCTTCCATTACTTCTTAGTCACGTGTGACTTTAGTCAAGTTATATAACCTATCTAGGCTTTAGCTTCTCATCTGTAAAATGGAGATAGTAAAGACCTTCACTTCTTAGGGAAATTTAAAATAGTAAAAGTAATGACAAAAGTAAAGTATTGAGAACAGTGCCTGGCACATTTGAAGTGATCAATAAATTATAATTCCTTTCCCTATTCCCTTTTCTCATTCAGTTTAGGTATAGAATTTGGTTCCAACAGAACATTAAAAGGATTATCCATCAAGACCAAGAGGGATTCATCCCTGGGATGCAAGGGTGGTTCAACATTCGAAAATCAATCAGTGTCTTAGATTTTATACAGAAAGAAAAATTCAAAAATCATATGATTGTCTCAATAGATGCAGAAAAAGCATTTGACAAAATACAGCATCCTTTCCTGATTAAAACCCTTCAGAGTGTAGGGATAGAGGGTACATTCCTCAATTTCATAAAAACCATCTCTGAAAAGCCTACAGCAAATATCATTCTCAATGGGGAAAAGCTGAAGGCCTTTCCCTTAAGATCAAGAAGAGGACAAGGATGCCCAATATTGCCATTATTGTTCAACATAGTACTAGATGTCCTAGCAACAGCAATCAGAAAGCAAAAAAAGAATAAAAGATATTCAAATTGGCAAAAAAGAAGTCAAACTCTCTCTGTTCTTAGATGCCATGATACTTCATATTGAAAACCCAAAAGCCTGCACCCCCAAATTACTAGAATTCATAGAACAATTCAGTAATATTGCAGGATTCAAAATCAATGCTCAGAAATCAGTTGCATTTCTCTACACGAACAATAAGACTGAAGAAAGAGAAATTAGGAAATCCACCCCATTTACAATACCACCAAAAATCATACGTTATATTGGAATTAACTTAACCAGAGATGTAAATGATCTATATTCTAGAAACTACAAATCACTCTTGAAACATTGAAGAAGACACAGAAAGATGGAAAAGTATTTCATGCCCATGGATTGGAAGAATTAACATAGTTAAAATGTCCATGCTACCCTCTCCCTCTGACCCTCCCCTCTGCTCATGTGCTCTATCTCTCTCTTTCTCTCTCTCTCTCAAATACAAGTCCCCCTTCGAGGGACTCATTTCAGACCTAAAAACACATACAGACTGAAAGTAAATGGATCAAAAAAGATATTCCTACAAATGGAAAAAAAAGAAACTAATTTGCAATAGTTGTATAGACCAAACAGACTTTAAAACAAAGACTATAGCCTACAAAACTCATATTAGACCTAAAGGCATATGAAGACTGAAAGTGAGGGGGTCTTGTATTGTTTTTTTTAATGTTTTTTTATTACATTATGTTAGTCACCAATACAAACATCCCTGTTTTCTTTTTTTTTATTTTATTTTATTTTATTATATTATGTTAATCACCATACAGTACATCCCCAGATTCCGATGTAAAGTTTGATGCTTCATTAGTTGCGTATAACACCCAGTGCACCATGCAAAACGTGCCCTCCTTACTACCCATTTCTGATGCAAGGTTCAATGATTCATTAGTTGCATATAACACCCAGTGGACCACGCAATATGTGCACTCCTTACTACCCATCACCAGCCTATCCCATTCCACCAACCCACTCCCCGCTGAAGCCCTCAGTTTGTTTCTCAGAGTCCATAGTCTCCCATGGCTCACTCCCCCTTCTGATTACCCCCCTTTCTTTATCCCTTTCTTCCCCTACCAATCTTCCTAGTTCCTATGTTCCATAGATGAGAGAAATCATATGATAATTGTCTTTCTCTGCTAGTAATATTCCATTGTATATATGGACCACATCTTTTAATCATGTTGCAGCAAATGTTGAGAACTCGTTCTTTCTGATAGCTGAGTAATATTCCATTGTATATATGGACCACATCTTTTAATCCAGTCATCTGTTGAAGGGCATCTCGGATCCTTCCACGATTTAGCTATTGTGGATAATGATGCTATGAACATTGGGGTGCATATGGCCCTTCTCCTCACTACGTCTGTATCTTTGGGGTAAATACCCAGTATTGCAATGTCTGGCTCATAGGGTAGCTCAATTTTTAACTTTTTAAGGGAACTCCACACTGTTTTCCAGAGTGGCTGCACCAACCTGCATTCCCACCAACACTGTAGGAGGGATCCCCTTTCTCCACATGCTCTCCAGCAATTGCTGTTTCCTGCCTTGTTGATTTTTGCCATTCTAACTGGCATAAGGTGGTATCTCAGTGTGGCTTTGATTTGAATTTCCCTGATGGCTAATGATTTTGAACATTTTTTCATGTGTCTGTTAGTCATTTTTATGTCCTCATTGGAAAAGTGTCTGTTCATATCATCTCCCCATTTTATGATTTGTTTATTTGCTTCTCGTGTATTGAGTTTGGGAAGTTCTTTGTAGATCTTGGATACCAGTCTTTTATCTGCAGCATCATTTGCAAATATATTCTCCCATTCTGTGGGCTGCCTCTTAGTTTTTTTTATTGTTTCCTTGGCTGTGCAGAGGCTTTTTATCTTGATGAAGTCCCACAAGTTCATTGTTTCTTTTGTTTCTCTTGCCTTTGGAGATGTGTCATGAAAAAGGTTGCTTTGGCTGATGTCAAAGAGGCTGATGCCTATGTTGTCCTCCAGGATTTTAATGGATTCCTGTCTCACATCGAGGTCCTTCATCGATTTGGAGTTTATCTTTGTGTATGGTGTGAGAGTGGTCAAGTTTCATTCTTTTGCATGTAGCTGTCCAATTTTCCCAGCACCATTTATTGAAGAGACTGTCTTTTTTCCACTGGATGTTTTTTCCTGCTTTGCCAAATATTAGTTGACCATACAGCTGAGGGTCCATTTCTGGATTCTCTATTCTGTTCCACTAGTCTATGTGTCTGTTTTTGTGCCAGTACCATGCTGTCTTGGTGATCACAGCTTTGTAGTACAGCTTGAAATCCGGCATTGTGATGCCCCCAGCTTTGTTTTTCCTTTTCAACAATTCCTTGGTGATTCAGGGCCTTTTCTGGTTCCACACAAATTTAAGGGCTGTTTGTTCCAGTTCTTTGAAAAATGTCATTGGTATTTTGATCAAGATGGCATTGAAAGTGTAGATTTCTCTGGGCAGCTTAGGCATTTTAACTATGTTAATTCTTCTGATCCATGAGCATGGAATATTTTTCCATCTTTTTGTCTTCTTCAATGTCTTCCAAGAATGATTTGTAGTTTCTAGAATATAGATCCTTTACGTCTCTGGTTAAGTTTATTCAGATACCTCATGATTTTGGGTGCTATTGTAAATGGAATCGATTTCCTAATTTCTCTTTCTTCATTCTCATTGTTCGTGTAGAGAAATGCAACTGATCTCTGAGCATTGATTTTGAATCCTGCCATATTACTGAATTGTTCTATGAGTTCTAGTAATTTGGGGGTGGAGGCTTTTGGGTTTTCCATATAAGTATCATGTCATCTGAGAAGAGGGAGAGTTTGACCTCTTCTTTGCCAATTTGAATATCTTTTATTCTTTTTTTGCTTTCTGATTACTGTTGCTAGAACATCTAGTAATATGTTGAACAATAATGGCAATAGTGGGCATCCTTGTCCTCTTCCTGATCTTAAGGGAAAGGCCTTCAGCTTTTCCCCATTGAGAATGATATTTGCTGTAGGCTTTTCAGAGATGGTTTTTAAGAAATTGAGGAATGTACCCTCTATCCCTACACTCTGAAGGGTTTTAATCAGGAAAGGATGCTGTATTTTGTCAAATGCTTTTTCTGTATCAATTGAGATGATCATATGGTTCTTGACTCTTTTCTTGTTGATATGATCTATCACACTGATCGATTTGGGAATATTGAATCACCCTTGCATTCCAGGAATAAGTCCAACCTGGTCATGATGGATAAGCCTTTTAATGTACTGTTGGATCTTACTGGCTAGGATTCTGTGAAGAATTTTGGCATCTATAGTTATCAGGGATATTATTCTGTCACTCTCTTTTTTGGTGGGGTCTTTGCCTGGTTTGGGGATCAAGGTAATACTGGCCTCATAGAACAAGTTTGGAAGTTTTCCTTCTGTTTCTATTTTTTGAAAGAGCTTCAGGAGAATAGGTATTATTTCTTCTTTGAATGTTCGGTAGAATTCCCTGGGGAATCCGTCAGGCCCTGGACTCTTGTTTTGGGGAATGTTTTTGATCACTGCTTCAATCTCTTCATGATTAATCAGTCTGTTTAAATAATCGATTTCTTCCTGTTTCAGTCTTGGTAATTTATAGGTTTCCAGGAAGGCATCCATTTCTTCCAGGTTGTTTAATTGATTTGCATAAAGCTGTTGATAAAAGTTTCTAATGGTCCTTCCTATTTCATTTGTGTTGTTTGTGATCTTTCCCCTTTCATTCATAATTTTATTAATTTGGGTCCTTTTTCTATTTTTTGAATAAGTCTGGCCAGTGGCTTATTGATCTTATTTATTCTTTCAAGGAACCAGCTTCTAGTTATCTTGATCTGCTCTACTGTGCTCCTCGTTTCTAGTTCATTGATCTCTGCTCTAATCTTGATCATCTGCCTTCTCGTGTATGGGTTAGGCCTGTTCTTCTTTCCCAGCTCAGCTTCCTAAGGTGAGAATATAAGGACTGCATTTTAGATTGTTCTATTTCTTTGATTGAGGCTTGGATGGCTATGTATTTTCCCCTTATGACCGCCTTTGCAGTGCCCCATAGGTTTTGGACCGATGTGTTTTAATTCACATTGGTTTCCATAAATTGCTTCAGTTCTTCTTTAATTCCCTGGTTTACACAGTTGTTCTTGGGCAGGATGGTTCTTAGGTTCCAAGTGTTTGAGTTTCTTCCAAAGTTTTCCTTGTGATTGAGTTCCAGTTTCAAAGCATTGTGGTCTGAGAATATGCAGGGAATAATCTCTGTTTTTTGGTATCGGTTGAGACCTGTTTTGTGACCCAGTATATGGTCTATTCTGGAGAAAGTCCCATGTGCATTCAAAAAGAATAAGTATTCTGTTGTACTAGGGTGTAATGTTCTGTATATATAGGTCCATCTGGTCCAGTGTGTCATTCAAAGCTCTTGCTTCTTTGTTGATCTTCTGCTTAGATGATCTGTCTATTGCTGAGAGTGGAGTGGTGAGGTCCCCTACTGCAGCAGCCCCTGGCCAAGAGCTTATGCCAAGGATATAATAGGAAAACATGTTTGTGACTCTGCAGGCTTTAGCATAAAAGTCAGAGCATAAGCTATTGGGAACACCCAGCTTGCTCATGGTGGAATGCTGCCCTTACTGAAATCTCCTGAAATTCCCTCAGATAACGAGCGGCCAGGAACCCCTGGTCAGCTAAGGTGGAATGCCGCCCCAACTGAAATCTGATTGCTCTTGACAATAGCCCATAGGGTCCTTAGAAACATGTTTAAGAATAGGCCTCACTTGCTGAATGTTACCTCATCTAATCCCGTGACCTTCCCCATGATGTACTACTATTCACTAGGCTCACAAGACTCCCCTTGATTATCTTTGATCATTTACCACCAACAAATACACGAGTTTGCAGCTGTTTGGGTGGTGGCAGTCTTTGTGGTCGTCCCTTGCACCCATGCTTTCTTTCGCAGCTAAACTGTCTTTGCCTCATCCTTCTCCTGAATCATGCCACAGCTCCACGGGTGGTGTTGCAACACCCTACTATTAATGTATTATTATCTATATGTCTCTTTATTCTGGTTAAGTGTTGGCTTGTGTATCTACCTACTCCTTTGTTAAGGGCATATTTATAATTGTTAGATCCTCTTGTTGGATACACCCTTTAAGAATAATATAGTGTCCTTCTGTATCTCTAACTACAGTCTTCAGTTTAAAATCTAATCTGTCTGATATGAGAATTGCTACCCCAGCCTTCTTTTGAGGTCCTTTGGCATGAAAAATGGTTCTCCATCCCTTCACTTTCAGTCTGGATGTATCTTTAGGTTCAAAATGAGTCTCTTGTAGACAGCATATGGATGCATCATATCTTTTGATCCAATTTGCAACCCTGTGGCATTTTATGGGAGCATTTAGGCCATTCACATTGAGAGTGATTATTGAGAGATGTGATTTTAATGATGTCGTGCTGCCTGTGAACTCTTTGTTTCTATAGATTGTAAATTTCTGTTCTGTATCACTCTTGGGGTCTTTCTACTTTTATAGAACCCCCCTTAATATTTCTTGTAGGGCTGGCTTTGTTTTCACATATTCTTTCAGTTTCTGCCAGTCGTGGAAGCTCCTTGTCTCTCCATCCATTCTGAATGACAGCCTTGCTGGATAAAGAATCCTTGGCTGCATATTCTTCTCACAGTGTGCTCTGAATACGTCTTGCCAGCTTTTTCTGGCTTGCCAGGTCTCTGTAGGTAGGTCTGATGTTATTCTGATGTTCCTCCCTCTGTAGGTGAAGATTCTCTTCCCCCTGGCCACTTTCAAGATTGTATCCTTGGCTCTAAGATTTGCTAATTGTACTATTATGTGACATGGTGTTGGTCTGTTCTCATTGATCTTGGAAGGGGTCTTTTCTGCCTCTTGGACACAAATGCTTGTTTCCTTCACCAGATTAAGGAAGTTCTCACCTACGATTTGTTCAAATATCTCTTCTAGACCTCTCTCTTTCTCCACCCCCTCGGGGATGCCAATGATTCTGACATTGGAACGTTTCATTGAGTCAGTAATCTCCTGTAGCTTTTTAAAAAGAAATTGGAGGTTTCTGAGCCATGTTCCCTCTTTTTCCTTCTTTTCTATCATCCCGTCTTCCAACTCACTAATTCATTCTACTGCCTCATTTACCTTAGCCATCAGAGCATCCAGTTTAGACAGTATTTGATTCATAGCATTCTTAATTTCAGCCAGATTCACTCTCATTTCCACCCTTAGAAGTTCTATATTCTCATTAGTATTTTCATTAATATTTTTTTCAAGCCTACACATCATCTTGACCATTGTTGCTCTGAACTCCATTTCTGACAACTTGGTTATAGCCATATCCATTAGTTCTGTGGCAGAGGCCACAGTCTCTGTTTCTTTCCTTTGTTGGGGGTTCGTCCTCCTTGTCATTCTGTTGATGTGTGATTGTGGGAATGTACAGAGCCCAAACTATTGACCAGGACCCAAGCAAGGTGCACCTGTTTTATAGTGACCTTAGGAATGTGGGCTTCTTTTTTGTCAGCCTGCCTTCTGGGCCTGCTGCACTGATACTCAGGCAACCCTGTTTGGGTAGAGTTGCCCTGTCCCCTGTTGGGGGGGGTGGGCACAGTGCAAACTGTTTTTTCCAGGCTTTTGTTCTCCAGCGGCTTTCCCTGGTGGTTTTCTGTGACTCTTCTGAGAATCAGAACAGCAGTAGCTGTATCCTAGCCTCTGTCTCAGAACAGAGAGATCGCAGTCTGCTCTTCACTGAACTCTCCTGGCTGCTCTAACTCTGTTTCTGTCAGTGCTGCTAAAAACCCCGCAGCGTCCTGGGTTGTGCACCCCACACCCGTTCTCCCAGTCCTCGCTCCCACGGCCAGCACATCTCTGTCCTTTGTGCTTCTAACACTGCCAGCCGCCCCCGGTTCCTGCATGTGCTCCCAAGCTCCCAGCTTCAGTCTGGTTCGCGTACTCCCGAGCTCCTTGTTTCAGACTGGTTCAAGTGCATGCTCTAGAACTCCTGGTTTTAGTCTGGTTTCCCAGGGGCTACCAGACCACCAGTCCGGCGGGCTCCCCAGGGCAGTCTACTGCTTCCAGGTGCCCAAGCACGGGGGTTCCCTCCCCCTTCTGTTTTTCTTCTGATATCTGTGCGCATATTCATGGCTCCCTGCTTCGTACCTCAATACCCAGCACAGAAGATGTTCATTTGTAGAGATCCAGATGTATCTTCTTATGTCTCAGGCTGATTTTGTGGGTGTTAAGGATGGTCGGTAGATATCCAGTTCAATTCAGGGGACCAGCTGAAAAAAGGTCCCCTACTCCTCTGCCATCTTTTTCTCCTCCCCAGGAAAAGGTTTATATATTTTTTTATGTTTTTTTATTATATTATGTTAGTCACCATAAAGTACATCCCTGGTTTCTGATGTAAAGTTCGATGATTCATTAGTTGTGTATAACACCCAGTGCACCATGCAATACGTGCCCTCCCCACCACCCATCACCAGCCTATCCCCTTCCCCCACCCCCTCCCCTCTGAAAAGGTTTTTAAAAATAACATACAATAGTAGTAGGGGACTTTATCTGCACAGAATTGCCCCATTTGAACAACCTGGCAGTTCCATAGAAAACACCACTCACAGGGCTTTCTTTATTTGATCTGACACAGAGCTTTCTCAGAACAGACTTTTTACCAGGTCATTTGTTAAGATAATTCAGTGGCAATTGTTTACTATTGCAGCTGCCTGAGGCATGGATAACAGCTGGAGCAAAATAGAAGCTAACCAAAAAACTTTAAAAGGAAAACTAAAGAAAGAGATACTCACAATGGGTTTTGAAAATCTCTGATAGAGTTTGAAAATCTAAAACTTAACATGCACATTCAGAACTTTGTGCTTGCCCAAGAAAGACATGAAAAGGTCCTTATCTCTCTCACCTCTGGCTGACCTAGAGGCTCTACGCAAACAGAAAGTGAAAGCTAAGTCTGAGTTGTCTACTGCCTTTAAAAGCATTGAAGGCATGCCCCAACATACATACAAAGTCCCTTAGCAAAGACTCAGAGATTTATTGATGAATGATATGGAAACAATCTCTGTCAAATTGCTATCTGGCCACTAAACTAACTGAACTATACTTTTAGAAGCCACATATAACAAAGAATACAGTCATCACAGAATTAGTTCAATAGTCACTGAAAAGAAAAAAGGCAAAACAAAAACAGAGTAACAACAGAAGAACTCAGGAAGAAGAAAGAATCTGATTTCAACTTTTGCCACATTATGAAAATGGCCAACTGTCATCAAAAGTTATGAAATGAAAAAAAGCAAGAAATTATTACGGTACACAGTGAAAATAAAGAGGCAATAAAAACTACCCCTGAGAAAGCTCAAATATTCAACTTAACCCTTAAAAATACTTTTAAATTAGGTTCCAGTTCGAGACAGTTATGTAGAAAGACCCTGAACTCACCCCCTTTGTAGAACACACCAAATTGCATCTATTTATAGAACAATTCCTACTGAAGAACTGAGGGCTGACTGAACAGCTTCTAAACAACAAAAGATGGAAAGACAAAAAGGAACAGCAAAAGAGACAGACACATGGTAACAAAGGGAAACCCCACCCTCGGTGCCGCAAACTGCAGTGGAGAGAGATAGTACTGAGGGTCTGGAAATAGATTCTTCTGTCTTTGGACACAGAAAAAAAAGCGCCACAGTTTAAAACAGCAACTAGCATATATAACAGACAACACTAGAACTCCACTAATAGGTGGAGAAGCCGTGGGAGCATTCTCTGGCACAGAGGGACTGGACAGCATCATGATGTTCATTCCCCCTCCATCTTTTTTTTTAAGATTTTATTTATTTATTTGACAGAGATAGAGACAGCCAGCGAGAGAGGGAACACAAGCAGGGGGAGTGGGAGAGGAAGAAGCAGGCTTCCAGCAGAGGAGCCTGATGTGGGGCTCGATCCCAGAATGCCGGGATCATGCCCTGAGCCAAAGGCATACACTTAACAACTGAGCCACCCAGGCGCCCCAATTCTCCCTCCATCTTAAAAGCCCAAAAAACTAGGGTCTCAATGCTGTCTCAGCAAGCCCCTCATGGGCAAGTCCATACCAGGTCTTATCATACTGGGGCACAGAAAAAATGTTGCAGGTCAGAAGGGCAGAGGAGCTGGAAGAATGTTCTCTGAGTTAGAGAATTTGAAGAATAACATGGTTTACTCTCCCACTCCATCTTAAAACACAGACAGGAACAGGGTCTGTTTGCCACAGAAGGCTTCCTGCCTCAGTGTGCCCTGCATCCAAAAGCCCACACAAACCCTGGTCATGATGTGGCACAGAAAAAAAGCTATGACTTAATAGAGCAACTACCATACAAAAGAGCCAGGCTGAGAGCTCTGCCAAACAGCAGAGGGAGTTGCTGGAGCACTCTCTGAATTAGAGGGACTGACAGACATGATCTACACTCCCCTCCCATCTTGAAAGCACAGACCAGTGAGCAAGGACCCTAACTAGCCTGTTGCCCCAGTGAGCACTGAGCCCGTAGTCCACACCAGCTCCAGCTATCCCACCAAGGTAGACACAGAGCAATCCACACTGGGATAACCCTGGTTAGCACTCACTACAGCTGCAGCCTATGCATCAAGTTGACATAGGCACAAAGTACCCCAGAACTCACAAGGCCCATGTCACTTTGGTTTTGGATGGCTTGCTAGGGCACCCCCAGTGCATGGTGCTCCAGAACTGCCAAATGATATCTGCTTCAGATCCAGCTACCTTAGCAGTGTGTCCCCTGTACAGAGTGTCCAGGGAAACCCTGGCCCAAGCATGCATCAATTACAGCCACCCCACCAGGGCACTGCCTGTGTACAATATCCTGCAACAGTCCTCTCTGCCCTGGCCTTGACTCCAGGTACCTGGCCAGAGCACCTCCTGTGCTGAGCCCCTTGGGACACCCTGGCTTGCATATAATTCAGACAGAAGAGTCTGGATTGCCCTGGGACAATCCAGCTTGCAACTACTTTACTTTCAACTGTCCTTCCAGGATATATTTTACATAGAGAGTGCAAAGACAACACCACCCAAAGCCCACTTTACCTTTAGCTGTCCTACCAGGGCAACCCTGTGCAGAGTGTCCAAAGACCTCCTGGCTTGCACCCTGCTTTAGCTCTAGCCACCACTTCAGGGGACCCTCTATGCAGACAGTCCTGGAACATGGCAGAGTACATAAAACTTCAGCTTCAGCTATCTTTCTAAGATGTCCGAAGCATGCATACCACCTCAACTGCAGCTATGCTGCCAGAGCACCCCAAGTGAGGAGCCCCCTGGGATCCCCCAACAAACACTCACTTCAGCTTTAGCTGTCCTGCCATGGTTCCCACTTAGTGGAAATCCCTAGGAACTCCCAGTCCATACCATATGTGAGAGAAAGCCACCCTGCCAGGGCAACCTCTGCATGGAAAGCCATTGGACATGACAGATAACATCCACTTCAGCTTCAGGTATGTTGCCAAGGTGCCCTCTGTGTGTAGACCTTTGGGACACCTGGCTTGCATCCACTTTAGCCTTAGCTGTCCTGCCAGGGTACATGCTGCATGGAGAGCTCTAAGACCCACAACCTGCACCAGCAAAATTTCCAGCCAGCCAGCAAAAGTTACTGAGCACACACAGTCTACATAGGGACAACCATAAACAAGACCATTCCTTCATGTTTAAGAGAGGTAGCTGTTCTGCCTAATCCATAGAAACACAGGGTAAAGCAAAAGGGAGACACAGGAATACGCTCAAAAAAAGAAAAAAAAGACAAAACATCAGAAAAAAGAACTAAATGAAATGGAGATAAGAAATATGCCAGATAACAAATTTAAATTAATGATTGTAAAGATCAGTGCTCACTGGGCTGAAAAGAAGACAGGAAGAACTCAGTGAGACTTTCTTTTTTTTTTAAGATTTTATTTATTTATTTGGCAGAGAGAGAGACAGCCAGTGAGAGAGGGAACATAAGCAGGGGAAATGGGAGAGGAAGAAGCAGGATTCCAGCGGAGCATGGAGCCTGATGCGGGGCTCGATCCCAGGGACCTGGGATCACGCCCCGAGCCGAAGGCAGACACCTGATGACTGAGCCACCCAGGGGCCCCATCAGTGAGACTTTCAATAAAGAAAAAATATATTTTTAGAAACCAATCAGAGTTGAATACAATAACTGAAATAAAAACACACTAAAGGAAATCAACAGCAGATTAATGAATGCAGAAGAATGTATCAGTGATCTTGGTGACAGTGAAATGGAAAATACCCAAACAGAACAGAAAAAAAGGGAAAAGAATTTATAAAAAAGGATAGGTTAAGAAATCCCTTGGATACATTAAGTGAACAAGCATTCACATTATAAGGGTCCCAGAAGAAGAAGAGACAGAGAAATGGGAAGAAAACTTTTATGAAGAAATAATACCTAAAAACTTCCCTAACTTAGAGAAGGAAATAGACACCCAAATTCAAGAAGCACAGGGTTCCAAATAAGATGAGCACAAGGAGGTCCAAACCACAGCACATAATAATTAAAATGTTAAAGTTTAAATATAAAGAGAAAATTTTTAAAGCAGCAAGAGAGAAACAAAAAAAATTATACACAAGGGTAACACTATAAGACTTACCAGCTTATTTTTCAGCAGAAACTTTGTAAGAAAGAAAAAAGTGGCATGTTTTATTCAAAGTATTGGAGGGGAAAAAATAATGACCAAGAATACCCTACCCTGCAAGATTATTATTCAGATTTGAAGGAGAGATAAACAGTTTCCCAGACACTAAAATATCAACACTAAAATAACCTTGCAAGAAATTTTAAAAGGACTTTTTAAGTGGAAAATAAATGGCTATAAGTAGACATAAGAAAATTATGAATAAAAAGATGTAAATTATAACACACATACATAAAACATGGAAAAGGGAGTAAAGAAAAAAAACAATAGTTTCGTTTTTGTGGGGGTTTTTTTTGGAATGTGTTTGAACTTAAATGACCATCAACTTAATATAAACTACTATATACTTAGGATGTTATATATGAACCTCATGGTAATCGCAAACTCAAAACCTATGACAGATACACAAAAACTAAAGAGAAAAAAGCCAAGCACAATACCATAAAAACTCATCAGCTACAAAGAAAGAAAGCAAAAGAAAAGGATAGAACAGAGAAGAACTACAAAAACAACTAGAAAACAAATAACAAAATGATATTAAATGCATACCTGTCAATAATTACTTTAAGTGTAAATAACTTTAAAGTTTCAATCAAAAGACATAAAGTGGTGGAATAGATTTGAAAAAAAGAAACAAGACTGATCTATGTGCTGCTCAGAGGAGACTCACCTCAGAACTAAAGACATACAGACTGAAACTGAAGGGATGGAAAAACATTTATCATGCAAATGGGTAAAACAAAAAGTCACAGTAGCAATAATTATATCACATGAAATAGACTTTAAAACAAAGTCTTTAACAAGAGACAAAGAAGGACATTATATAATGGTAAAGGAATCAGCCACACAAGGAGATATAACAATTGTAAATATCTATTCACCCAACACTGGAGCACCTAAATACATAAAGCAAATATTAACAGATATTAACAGAGGAATTGATGGTAATACAATAGTAGTAAGGAATTGTAACACTCCACTTACATCAATGGATAGGTCGTCATGCAGAAAACCAATAAGGAAACAGTATCCTTGAATGACACATGACAGATGGACATAACAGATTTGTACAGAACATCCCACCCAAAAACAGCAGAATACACATTCTTTTCAAATGCCCACGGAACATTCTTCGTAGTAGATGATAGGTTAGGCCACAAAACAGGCATCAAAATATTTTAGAAGACTGAAGTCATGCCATACATCTCTTATGACCACAATGATATAAAACTAAAAATCATTCACAAGAAAAAAAACACAAGTGCAGGATAAACATGGCACTAAGCAACCATTGGATCAATGAAGGAATCAAAGAAGGAATCAAAAAATCCATGAAAGAAAATGAAAATACAAAGTTCCAAAATTTGGGGGGCACAGGAAAAGCGGTACTAAGAGGGAAATATATAGTGATGCAGACCTACTTCAAAAAAGAAGAAAAAGCTCAAATAAAAATCCAATCTTACATATAAACAAATTAGAAAAAGAACAAATAAAACCCAAGGTGAACAGAATAAAGGAAATGATATAAGTCAGAGCAGAAATAAATGCATATATACTTTAAAAAATAGGGAAAAAATCAATAAAACCCAGAGCATGTTAATTGAAAAGAAATCAAATTGATAAACCCTTAGCCAGACACTTCAAGAAAAAAAGAGAGGACTCAAATGATTAAAATCAGAAATGAACGAGGAGAAAAATAACTGACACCACAGAAATACAAAAAATTATGAGAATACTATGAAAAAATACATACCAACAACTGGAAAACCTAGAAGAAATGTATAAATTTCTAGAAATAGGTAATCTTCCAAAACTGAATAAGAAGCAAATAGAAAATCTTCCAAAACTGAATAAGAAGCAAATAGAAAATTTGCACAAAATGATTACTAGAACGAATATAGAATCAGTAATCAAAAAAGTCCCGACAAACAGAAGTCTGGACCAGAGAACTTCACAGGTAAATGCTGCCACACATTTAAAGATTTAATACATATTCTCACCAAACTACTCCAAAAAAGAGAAAAGGAAGGAAAGCTTCCAAACACGTTCTATGATCTGCATGACTTTCGTACCAAAACCAGACACGGACAGCACAAAAAAAGAAAACTACAGACCAATATGTCTAATGAACATAGACAATATTCTCAAGAAGTTATTATAAAACCACATTGAAAAACATATTAAAAGAATCATTCATCACAATCGAGTGAGATTTATTCCAGAAATACAAGGATGGTTCAATATTCACAAGTCAATATCCTGATACTCCATATCAACCAAATAAAGAATAAAAATCATATGATCACCTCAAAAGATGCAGAAAAAGCATTTGACAAAATTCAAAAATGATTCATGGTAATAACGGTTAACAAGGTGGGTTTAGAGGCAATGTATCTCAAGATATGAAGACCATATAAAAAACCCAGAGCCAAAATCACATTCAATAGTGAAAAATGGAGAAATATTCCTCTAAGATTAGGAATAAGACAAGTGTGTCCATTCCCACCACTGTTACTCAACATAGAACTGGTAGTCCTAGCCACAGCAGTCAGAAAGAGAAACAAGCAAAAGAAATAAGAGGCAACCTCTGTCCCGTTTTTATTGAATTCTCTGTGTCTGTTTCTGTGTTTTAAGAAAGGCAGTTGTGCCTCCTGCTTGTGAAGGTAATGGCTATATGAGGAAGACGTTCTGCAGTGCACTGCATTACAGTGGCCCCTGTTTCCCAGGACCTGGTGCTTCAGGGAATGTCTCCTTCGTATGTCACATGTGCACTGCTGTGGAGTCCTGGCCACTTTTTCCTTCAGTCCAGTCACCTGCAGAGTCTCTTTTTGCCTGTTGTGGGCATTGTTTCATCCCCTGCCAGTCTGAGTGTGTTTTAACAAGGTGTGTACTGGTCTACTTGTGAAATGAAACCTGCCACTGTCCCCTCTGGAACTGAGGTCCCACAAAATGTGTGGGTCAGGAGATGAGGTGTTGGTGGGTTTTGTGCTGGTCTTCTTGGGCGGGGGGGGCCCACAGCACTGGGATTGAGGTAAGTACCCCTGGGGTTGAGGTGAATCTGCCCAAGCTCAGGGAGGCAGATCTTGGGGTAAGCAAGTTATGTAGTGAGTGTGAGCACCATGCAGGTTGCTGCAGGTGGCTGTGTAGTTATGCTGCCTGCAAGGGAGAGAAATGGAGTCTGTCAGTTCCTCTTTTCCTGGAGGGGTCACCTAGTGATGCCTGCCTCATTGGGCCATGCTCAGATAAGTAAATAAGTCTCCCTCCCCTGAAGTTTTTCAAACTGCTGCTTCCATGCTGTATCTCTGCTGTCTGTTTGTCATGCTGTCTCTTTTTAAGGCAGGGACTCCATTTCCCAATGCCCCCTCGGCTCTCCCAGAGCCAAGCCTCCTGATTTTTAAAATTCCAGGCTTTAAGCCTTGCTGGTGTAAGAACTCACAAAATTTGGCCCTTCTTGCTTTCAAAGCCAAATATTATGGGGATTCATCTTCCCCATGAAAGCTTTCCATTGTAGTCTTTCACCTTTCTCTGAGCCACAAGCTCCCTTCCCACCATGGATGGCCATGATATCTTCCACTCCCAAGCTGCATCTCTATCCTTCCTACCTCCTTTGTTGTGACCTCTTCTCTATTTTTAGCTGTTCTCCAGAAAGAAAGGCAGTTGTGTTCTCCAGTCTTTGGGTCATTTTCTGGTTATTTATGCTGATGTGAATGTTACTTAGTTGTATCCATGGGACAAGGCAAACTTAGGGTCCTTCTACTCCAGCATCTTCCCAGCCTCTCTTTTAATTTTAGTGTATTTTTATGGTAAAATTATTTGTTTATTTGAAATTCAAATTCAACTAGGCATTCTCTATTTTAGCTAGTAATCTTATGACCACTGCTTAATCTGTTGCTCAATTTGTAATGCAAAGTAAGAGGGGATACACAGGTCTCTGGGAACCCCCACACTGAGACTCTTCCTCAGTCTTGAAGGTAAATAATTCCAAAGTGGTAAGCTATGATTCAGCTTCCAGTTAGATTAGTAAGCATTGTTCATTTCTGTCCCATGTAGCTAGGGCTCTCCTCAGACAGTAATCCCCCACATATTCTCATTATAAAGAAATTGGGGAATACAGATGGTATAAAGGTGTAAAGAAGAAAATAAAAGCCACCCAGAAATGTCAACTCCTGAGGATCTTGGGAAGATGGTGGAGTAAGAGGACCCTGAACTCACGCCATCCTGCATTTCCAACTAGATACCATCCACATCCAAGTCAATAATCCACAGACTGGAAGAACAAACTCCACAATTAACTAAAAGCTACATCTGAAAGGTTAGGAAATTCAGAAAGGTGGAGGAAGGCTGACTGCAGGAGGGAGGGAGCTGTGCACATAGAGAGGACAGAGAAATGGGCCCTTGCAGCAGGGAGCTCACATGGGGAAGATACGCATAACACACGGCTTTAAAAACCAGAGGGGCTGAACTCCATCAGTTTGTAAGACCAGTGGGACTTAGAACCTGGAGCTTAAAAGCCAACTGACTCAGCACTGGGTGAGCTGGGCCAGTGGATAGCTGGGTCACCACCCTTAAAGAGACAGCAGCCCATGCAGAGAGGAAACATAGAAATGGTGTTATACACAGCTAATGAATCATTGAACAACACATCGAAAACTAATGATGTACTATATGTTGGCTAATTGAACATAACTTAAAAAAAAGAAAAGAAAAAGAAACAGCAGTTTACACAATGCCAGCGGCAAATGGGAGACATTCATACTGATTTTGGAGTGTGTTATGGGCTTCTCTGGGAATGACAGGGTTGACAGGTGCCATGTTCCTCCCCCACCCCCAGTATAAACATAGAACCACCTGTGTGAGGCAGCACTGCACAGACACTTGCTACCTAACCTGCTAGCAGTGCACCATGCCCAAGATTTCTCCTGAGGACTTACCCACTCTAAGCCAGCTAACCTCAGCCCTGGGCTTAGGGCAAATTTTGTTAGAGCCATGCATGAGCACCACCCAGTTGCTAGTTGTACCGCTGCCACTGCACATCATACACATCCCCCACATGAAGCCCAGACATGTGCCCCTAGCCACCATTGCATGCTGCATCTGGCAACATGCTTCCAGCCACCTTCACACACCACACCAAGCCATGCACCACCAGCTGCCCTGGCATGCAGCCCCCACCCACTGCAGTGCTTCAGGGGATTCATCAAAAGACTAGTAGTCTGGTGCAAGTTTTGCTGACACCGCTGCCCAACTCCCACATCCCTGATGGGCACGATCCCTCAGACCTGGCCTGCCCAAGTCTCACTAAAACCTCAGAGAGCAGGCATAGCTTACACCAGACAGAAAGACAGTGCAGATGACTGCACTGAAAGTAATTGACCCAGACACAACAGCAGGGCATAAGCAACACACATAGATCACTCCCTGCGGTGTCAGATTCTGGTGAACAGGAGACAGTGCGCTGCGGGGCACTCCAGGACCTCTTGTTCATAAAGTCATGACTTTCAAGAGCAGAAGACACAGCTGACATTCTTAACACACAGAAACAGACACAGAGAGGCAGACAAATGAGGAGACAGAGAAATTTACTCAGAGATCTGAGCAAAACAGATATAAGTAACATGTCTGATAGAGGATTTAAAGGAATGATCATAAGGATACTCACTGGACATGAGAAAAGTGTGGAAGACCTGAGTGAGACCTTTAACACAGAGATAAGGAATAACAGCAGAGATAAAGGACACAATAAAAGAAATGAGACACACGATGGAATGAATAGCAGGATGGAAGAAACAGAAGAATGGGGCAGTGACCTAGAAGGCTGAGTAATGGAAAGGAACAAAGCTGAACAAAAGAGAGAGAAAGGTATTACTCAAAATGAGAATAGACTTAGGGAATGCAGTGATTCGATCAGACATAATAACATTTGTATTATAGACATCTCAGAAGAAGAAGAGAGAGAAAAGGGGGCAGAAAATTTATTTGAAAAAATAGCTGAAAACTTCCCTAATCTGGGAAAGGAAATAGATATCCAGATCCAGGAGGCAGAGAAACCCCAACAAAATCAACAAAAGCAGACCCACACCAAGGCATACTGTAATTAAATCTGTAAAATGTAGTGATAAAGAAAATACGTTAAAAGCAACAAGACAAAGAACCCATTAACTTTACAAGGGAAAACCCATAAGGCTAGTGGGAGATTTTTCTCCTTTTCCCCCCTTTTTTCTCCAAGTTTTTATTTAAATTCCAGTTAGTTAATATATAATGTAATATTAGTTTCAGGAGTAGAATTTAGAGATTCATCACTTACATATAATACCCAGTGCTCATCACAAGTGCCTTCCTTAATACCCATCACCCATTTAACCAACCCTCCTGCCCACCTCCCCTCCAGCAGTCCTTAATTTGTTCTCCATAGTTAAGAGTCTGTTTTATCATTTGCCTCTCTATTTTCCCCTATGTCCATCTGTTTTGTTTCTTAAATTCCACATATGAGTGAAATCATATGGTATTTGTCCTTCTCTGACTGACTTATTTTGCTTAGCATAATAGGCTCTAGCGCCATCCATGTCTTTGCAAATGGAAAGATTTCATTCTCTTTGATGGCTAATATTCCACTGTATATATACCACCTCTTCTTGATCCATTCTTCAGTCAATGGACATTGGGGCTGTTCCCATAATTTGACTATTGTTGATAATACTGATATAACATCGGGGTGTATGTTTCCCTTTGAATTACTATTTTTGTATCCTTTGGGTCAATACCTAATACTGCAATTGCTGGATCATAGGACACCAGTTTGCATTCCCACGAAGAGTGTAAGAGGTTTCCCCTTTCTCCACATCCTTGCCAATATCTGTTGTTTCTTGTGTTGTTAATTTTAGCCATTCTAACAGGGGTGAGGTGATACCTTATTAAAGTTTTGATTTATATTTCCCTGATGATGAGTGATGTTGAGCATCTTTTCATGTGTCTGTTAGCCATTTGTATGTCTTCTTTGGAAAAACGTCTATCCATGTCTTCTACCCATTTCTTTTTTTTTTAATTTAATTTAATTTTATTATATTATGTTAATCACCATACAGTACATCCCATTTCTTAACTGAATTATTTGTTTTTTGGGTGTTGAGGTCATAAGTTCTGTGAAAATTTAATTATACCATGCCTTGGTGTAGCCCTATTTGGGTTCAACCTATTTGGTATCTTTTGGGCCTAATAGATGTAGATGTTCATTTCTCTCCCCAAGTACTCTCCCTCCCCCATAATTGCTGGCAGCCTCCGATTTTTTTTACTATCTCCATAGTTTCCCCTTTTTCAATTTTCAATTGCCTTTACCAATATTATATAGTCAATCATATAATATGTAGTCTTTCAGATTGGGCTTTTCACTGATTAATATGCACTTCATTACATCCATGTCTTTTCATGGCTTAATACCTTGTTTCTTTTTATTGCTGGATAATACTCCATTTTCTGGGTGTACCACAATTTTATTTATCCAGTCACCTACTGAAAGATATTTTGGTTGTTTTTATGTTTTAAAAATTATGGATAAAACTACTGTAAACATTCCTGTACAGGTTTTTGTGTGAACATACGTTTTCAACTTATTTGAGTAAATACCAAGGAACACAACAGGATTTCATGGTATGAGTATGTTTAGTTTCGTCAGATACTGCCACTGTATTCCAACTTGGTTATATTATTTTGCATTTGCACGAGCAAAGAATGAAGGTTCCTTTTGATCCAGATCTTTGCCAGAATTTGTTGTTGTCAGTGTCCTGACTTTAAATCATTTTAATAGTTGTGTAGCAGTGTCTTATTATTGTTTTAATTTGCAATTCCTTAATGACATATGATGTTGAGCATTTTTTCATATGGTTATTTTCCATCTGTGTATCTTCTTTTTTTAGCATTAAATATATAATTGATAATGAAGTATAATTGATAGGCAAAATATTGCACATTTAATATATACATCTTGATGAGCTTGGGAATATGCATATACCCAAGTTACCACTACCATATCCAAAGTAATAGACAAAACCATCAACAGGTGGATTTTTTGACATTTATGGAAAATGTTATAGTGTGTGGCTCAAATACTGTCATGTTTACAGGTTCATAACCAAAAACAAAGAGTGGGAGCACTGAGCATTAGTTATTTTTATCAGTGCATTCCCTCCACCAACTTTCTACAAATAGAAACATCTTAATATCAAAGATAATATGCCTCATTGTAATTCCATTCTTTTATGTAATTTATAAACTCTTGCATTTAACTATGTCCATCTTTCTTTGTGCCATCAAGTCATTCTTCCTTATTTTAACTTCCACCAAAAATATTTTCTTTTATGCTCATATTTATTACTGCTTCAAAATATTTCACTTCCCCCAGGACAGTGAACCAAAGCAAGGTCACATGGAAAGATCTGCCACAAATGTAATTATTTAGAGAAAAAAAGGAGAAGTAGCTTTCAAATATGTCCAATTGCTCAATCGATATGCACGACATTTAATTTGGCCACTAGAATTTTTTCTGTATGTTTTTAACAGAAAGAATTCATTACCTTCTAAATCTTATGCAAATGCAATATACAATGCTTGATGTCGTTTTGTAAAAAAATCCAGAGGAAAGATATTTTAACACTTAGGTTGAATGAAGGAGACTGTTGGTTGGCTTTCTTTTTCTAGGACCTCTTTCATCAGCACTAAAACTAGAACCATAAGTGCCTGACACAGCAGATAGTCCATAAATATATAGCAAATAAATGTCTTGGTTGGTCTTGCCTACCCATTTAGTACCTTCTACTTCCTAACCTAAGGTTGAATATAAACTGAGCCATGAATTCATGATGACACATCTCTCTCTACAAGGAGAAGGGACCTGAAAAAACCCATTCATTCTGAGACTAGGGACTAAAAGATAGTTCTCCTTAAGAGATTATATTTTTAAAATTGTAAGGAGGGCAACGTGTTATCTAATGTTTAAGTTGGAAATGGTAGAAATTCAAGTTTAGGATGCAGTCTTTTTTCAACTTTTTCAAATCTTAACACATAAGAGAGAAATACAAATAAAGTCATGTGGAAATTCATAGAAGAAAGAAGTTGTTTATTGATTTTGGTTTGTTAGCAGTCAGAGAATATGCTAGTTTAAAGAAGTCTTTATGGAGAATTAGATCAGGACTACAATGAATAGATAAGTCTTTACCATGTAGAAATGAAAGGGATGACATAAAAATTAAAATAGTGTGAGAAAAAGCTCAAGAGCTGAAAGGCCTATTTGGGTTCCAAAGAACAGCAAGTAGCTCAATTTGGATACAATAAAAAAGAAAGAGGGGTAAGAATAAGGGAGGTAAGAATGGCAGGAACTCAGGAATAAGAGCAAGATCATGGAGGGCCCTAAGGAATCTAGATTCCATTCAGTAAGGAGCTAGAAAGAGAGACATCAAGAATTTTTGAATCAGAGAATATCATGATCAGAGATGTTTTAGTTAGATTAATCTAACTGAACTTCTCAAGACCCCAACCTCTTTGCTGAATAAAGTTTTGTTAAGAGGTATAATGTAAAGCTTCATGACCTGAATTTTCACTCAGATTATTTTTAACTCAGGGTTTCCTGGCAATTCTAAAAGTCCAAAGGTGAGGTTTTCTTCTATTGGTAGCAGGTGTTTTTTTGAGAGAGAGAGAAAGGAAAGGTTTTTGGTTTTTTTATTTTTTAAAGATTTTTATTTATTCATTTGAAAGAGAGCACAAGCAGGGTGAGGGGTAGAGGGAGAAGCAGACTACCCACTGAGCAGGGAGCCTGATGCAGGGCTCAACCCCTGGACTCCAGGAATATGTCCTGAGCCAAAAGCAGACACTTAACTGACTGACCCATCAAGGTGTCCCAAAAAGTTAGGTTTAACTCACACAGAAGTATATTTAGGCCTGAAATAACTAGATGATAACCTCTACTATTCTGTGTTACTCAGACTATGAAAGCTTAAGGAAGGATAACTTACCTATAGGTAAATATAGAGTAGTAGACAATTAAGAACATTGCTTTGGGAGTGAGATAGACTTATACTAAACAAAACTGTGGTATGAGGAGAAGCAATTTCAGCATCACTGGGGAATTTCTTAGAAATGCAAAATATAAGGCTCTACATTATATCTACTGACTCATAATTTGAATTTTTAAAAGACCACCAGGTGATGACATATACATAAAACATGGATGGAGTAAAAATTTAGTGCTTTTAGAGTGTGTTCAAATTTAACTGACCATCAGCATCAACTTAATACACACTGCCCTATGCATAAGATGTTATATATGGGGGGAGATGGCTGAGGAGTAGGGGAACCAATTTCAACAGGTCCCCTGAATTGAGCTGGATATCTACCAGACCATTCTGAACACCCACGAAATCAGCCTGAGAGGTAAGAAGATATATCAGTATCTCTAAAAAACAGAATATCTCTGGCGGTTGGTCTTGAGGTATGAAGCAGGGAGCTGTGATTCTGAGGGCAGATACCAGAATATAAATGGAAGGGGAGGGAGCCTCCATGAACTTGCGCCAGGAAGGCAGAAGCCTCCCACACTGGGGACTGGGCAGACTCACAGACTGGTAGCAGTGGGGAAAGGACTTTAGGGCAGGCCCCAAGACAGAAACCTGGAGCTACAGGGGTGTGCATGCAAATGGGGGGGGTGGCTGGCAGTTTTAGAAGTACAAAGGGCTGAGACATGCCCAACCCTAGAATCTAGGGCTGGGAGAGCTGCTGTGGAGTGCACAACCCAGGATACTGCAGGGTTTTAGCAGCACAGACAGAAACGGAGACAATGTGGCCTAGAGAGCTCAGTGAAGAGCAGACTGCAATCTCTCTGTTCTGAGACAGAGGTTTGGATACTGTCGTGTCTGCTCTGACTCTCCATATAGATGCAGAAAGCTGTCGGGGAAAGCCACCAGAGAACAAAAGCCCCAAAAAACTGGATTTCACTGAGCCCATCCTTCCCCATAGGAGGCAGGGCAACTCTGCCCAAACAGGATTGACTGAGTCACAGTGAGCCAGGCCCCTCCCCCAGAAGATAGGCCAGATGAACAAGAGGCCCACAACCCTATAAAACAGATGCATCTTCCTTGGATTATGGTCAATAATTTGGACTCCGTACATTTCTGCAACCACCGCTCAACAGAATGACTAAGAGGAGTAACCCCAGCAAGGAAAGAATCAAAGACTGTGGCCTCTGCCACAGAACTAATGGATATGGATATAGCCAAGATGTCAAATATAGAATTCAGAGTAACAGTTATCAAAGCAATATCTAGGCTTGAGAAAAATATTAATGACAATATAGAATCTCTAAGGGCAGAAATGAAAGCTAATCAGGCCAAACTTAAAAATGTTATGAATGATATACAGTCTAAACTGGATGCTCCAACTTCCAGGATAAACAAGGCTGAAGAATGAAATTGTGAGCTAGAGGATAAGATGATAGAAAAGAAGAAAAACGAGGTGGCATGGGAAAAATAAATTAGAAGACGAGGAAACAAGCAGAGGGATTAGTGACTCAATGAAGCGTTCCGATATCAAAATTATTGGGATCCCTGAAGGGGTAGAGAGAGGTCTAGAAGATACTATTTGAGCAAATCGTAGCTGAGAACTTCCCTACTCTGGGGAAGGAAACAAGCATTCATGTCCAAGAGACAGAGAGGACTTCGCCTAAGATCAATGAGAATAGACTGACACCACGACATACAACAGTACAATTTGCAAATCTTAGGCCCAAGGAAACAATCTTCAAAGTAGCTAAGGGGAAGATATTTCTTACGTACAGAGGGAGGAAGATCAGAATAATGTCAGACCCATCCAGAGAGACCTGACAAGACAGAAAGGGCTGGCAAGACATATTCAAGGTACTAAAAGAGAAGAACATGCAGCCAAGGATTCTTTATCCAGCAAGACTGTCATTCAGAATGGATGGAGAGACAAGGAGCTTCCAACACTGGCAGAAACTGAAAGAACATGTGACCACCAAGCCAGCCCTGCAAGAAATATTAAGGGGGTTCTCTAAAAGGAGAAACACCCAAAGAGTGGTATAAAACAGAAATTTACAGAGACAATCTATAGAAATATGGACTTCACAGGCAACATGATGACAATAAAATCATCTGCTCAATAATCGCCTTCAATGTGAATGGCCTAAATACTCCCATAAAACACAACAGGGATATAGATTGGATAAAAAGACATGACACATCCATATTCTGTCTATGAGAGACTCATTTTAAACCTAAAGATACATCCAGACTGGAAGTGAAAGGATGGAGAACCATTTTTCATGCCAACAGACTTCAAAAGAAAGCCTGGGTAACAATTCTCATATCAGACAGATTAGATTTTAAGCTAAAGACTAGTTAGAGATAAAGAAGGACACTATCTCATTCTTAAAGGCTCTATACAACAAGAGGATCTAACTATTATAAATCTCTACACCCCCAACATAGGAGCAGCCAACTACATAAGCCAACTGTTAACCAAAATAAAGAGACATATTGATAATAGTAGGGGACCTCAATGTGACTTTCAGTGATAGAAAGATCATCTAAGCAGATGATCAACTAAGAAACAAGAGCTTTGAATGACACCCTGGACCAGATGGACCTCATAGATATATACAGCACATTCCCCCTAAAACGACAGAACACTCATTCTTCTCAAGCACATATGGAACTTTCTCCAGAATAGATCACATACTGGATCACAAATCAGATCTCAACCAATACCAAAAGATTGAGATTATTCCCTGCATATTCTCAGACTACAATACTTTGAAACCGGAACTCAATCACAGAAAAAATTTGGAAGGAATTCAAACACTTGGAAGCTAAAGACCATGCTGTTTAAGAATGTTTGGGTCAACCAGGAAATCAACGAAGAACTTAAACAATTTATGGAAACCAACAAGAATGAAAACACATCGGTCCAAGACCTATGGATTACCACAAAGGCGGTCATAAGGGGGAAATACACAGCCATCCAAGTGTCACCAAAAAAAATAAAGAAATCTAGAATACACAATCTAGATTTACACCTTAAAGAATTGGTGGAAATACACAGCCATCCAAGCCTCACCCAAAATATAGAGAACTCTAGAATACACAATCTAATTTACACCTCAAAGAATTGGAGAGGGAATAAGAAAGAAGGCCTAAACCATGCACAAGAAAATAATTAAGATTAGAGCAGAGATCAATGAATTAGAAACCAGGAGAACAGTAGAGCAGATCAAACAAAATAGAAGCTGGTTCTTTGGAAGAATTAATAAGATCAATAAACCACTGGCCAAACTTATCCAAAAGAAAAGAGAAAGGACCCAAATTAATAAAATTATGAATGAAAGGGGAGAGATCATGACTAACACGAAGGAAACAGAAATAATTATCAGAAATTATTAACAACAACTAAATGCCAGTAAATTAAGCAACCTGGAAGAAATGGATGCCTTCCTGGAAACTTATAAACTACCAAGACTGAAACAGGAAGAAATTGACAACCTGAATAGGCCAATAACCAGCAGTGAGATTGAAGCAGTGATCAAAAATCTCCCAAAAAACGAGTCCAGGGCCTGATGGAGTCCTTGGGGAATTCTACCAAACATTCAAAGAATAAATAATACCTATTCTCCTGAAGCTGTTTCAAAAAATAGAAACAGAAGGAAAACTTCCAAACTCGATCTATGAGGCCAGCATTAGCTTGATCCCAAAAACAGGCAAAGACCCCAGCAAAAAGGAGAGTGACAGAACAATATCCCTGATAACTATAGATGCCAAAATTCTCCACAGGATCCTAGCCAGTAAGATCCAACAGTACATTAAAAGGATTATCCATCATGACCAGGTTGGATTTATTCCTGGGATGCAAGGGTCATTAATATTCCCAAATTAATCAGTGTGATAGAACACATTAATAAGAGAAAGGACAAGAATCATATGGTCCTCTCAATTGATGCAGGAAAAGTATTTGACAAAACACAGCATCCTTTCCTGATTAAAACTCTTCCAAGTGTAAGGATAGAGGGTACATTTTTCAATTTCATAAAAACCATCTATGAAAAGCCCATGGCAAATATCATTCTCAATGGGGAAAAGCTGAAAGCCTTTACCTTAAGATCAGGAACACGACAAGAATGCCCAATCTCACCACTATTGCTAACATACTACTAGAAGTCCTAGCAAAAGCAGTCAGACAACAGAAAGAAATAAAAGTTATCCAAATGGGCAAAGAAGATGTCAAACACTCTTCACAGATGACATGATACTTCAAGTGGAAAACCCAAAAGACTCCACACGAAAACTGCTAGAGGTCATACAGCAATTCAGCAACGTGGCAGGATATAAAATCAATGCACAGAAATCATTTGTTTTCCTATGCACTAACAATGTAACTGTAGAAAGAGAAATTAGGGAATTGATTACATTTACAATAGCACCAAAAACCATAAAGTACCTAGGAATAAACCAAAGAGGTAAAAGATCTATATTCTAGAAACCACAGAACACTTATGAAAGAAATTGAAGACACAAAAAGATGGAAAAACTCAACATGGGAACACCTAAATACATAAAGCAACTATTCACAGACATAAAAGAAGAAAGTGACAGTAATGCACTAATAGCAGAGGACTTCAACACCATTTACATCAATGGAAAGATCAACGAGGCAGAAAATCAACAAAGAAACAGTGGCTTTGATGACACATTGGACCAGATGGACCTAATAGATATATTCAGAACATTCCATCCCCAAACATCAAAATACACATTCAATTGTACCTAAGGAGATAGGAGAAAAGATGGCGGAGGAGTAGGGGACCCCTTTCTCAGCTGCTCCCCTGAGTCGACCTGGATATCTACCAGACCAACCTGAAAACCCACAGAATCAGCCTGAGACGCAGGAAGATACATCTGGATCTCTACAAACGAACATCTCCAGGACTGAATATTGAGGTACAGAGCGGGGAGCCCTGAATCCGCACACACAGATCGGAAGATAAACGGAAAGGGGAGGGAGTCGCCATGCTCAGGTGCTGGGAAGCAGTAGCCACCTGAACTGGGGAGGTGGCCGGATTCACTGACTGACACCCGCAAGAAAGCAGACTGAGACCATGAGCCCAGGAACACGTGTGCGACCAGACTGAAAACCGGCACTCTGGAGCATTCGCGAACCACACTGAAACAGGGAGCCCAGGAGCGCACGCGGGAACTGGGGGTCAGCTGGCGATGATAGAAGCACAAAGGACAGAGACGTGCTGGCCCTGCAAGTGAGGGCTGGGAGAGCAACTGTGGGGTGCACAACCCGGGACACTGTGGGGGTTTTAGCAGCACTGACAGAAAGAGAGTTTAAGTGGCCAAGGGAGCTCAGTGGAGAGCAGACTGTGATCCCTCTGCTCTGAGACAGAGGCTAGGATACGGACACTGCTGCTCTGACTCACAGTAGAGTCACAGAAAACTGCCAGGGAAAGCCACCAGAGAACAAAAGCCCTGAAATACCAGCTCACATTGTGCCCATCCCCATCCTCCTTCACAGGGACAGGGCGACTCTACCCAAACAGATTTGCCTGAGAAACAGTGCGGCAGGGCCCTCCCTTAGAAGGCAGGATGAAAAAAAAAAGAGAACTACATCCCTAAGGTCCCTATAAAACAAGTGCACACTGCCTGGGTCCTACTTAATAATTTGGGCTCTGTGCATCCCCACAACCCCTCCTCATCAGAATGATGAGGAAGAGAAACCCTCAGCAAAGAAAGGAGACAGAGACTGTGGCCTCTGCCGCAGAAATGATGGATATGGTTATAACAAAATTGTCAGAAATGGAGTTCAGAGTACAATGGTCAAGATGATGTGTAGGCTTGAAAAAAATATTAACAAAAATATCAACGAGAATATAGAATTTCTAAAGGCAGAAATGAGAGCTAATCTGGCAGAAATTAAAAATGTTATGAATCAAATGCAGTTTAACCTAGATGCTCTGGCGTCCAGGGTAAATGAGGCAGAAGAACGATTTAGTGAATTGGTGGATGGGTTGGTAGAAGAGAAAGTTAAAACAGAAACTTGGCTCAAAAAATCCAATCTCAAGAATGTAAGAATACAGGAGATTGCTGACTCAATGAAACGTTCCAATGTCAGAATCATTGGCATCCCAGAAGAGTTGGAGAAAGAGAGAGGCCTAGACGAGATATTTGAACAAACTATAGCAGAAAACTTCCCTAATCTGGCAAGGAAACAAGCATTAGTGTCCAAGAGGCAGAGAGGACCCCTCCCAAACTCAACCACGACAAACCTAACCACGTCACACTATAGTGCAATTTGCAAATATTAGATCCAAGGATAGAGTATTGAAAGCGGCCAGGGCAAAGAGATTCCTTACGTACAGAGGTAAAAATATCAGAATAACGTCAGACCTGTCTACACAGACTAGGCAAGATAGGAAAGGTTGGCAGGATATTTTCAAGGCTCTATCTGAGGAGAACATGCAGCCAAGGATCCTATATCTGGCAATGCTGTCATTCAGAATTGATGGAGAGATAAAGACTTTCCAGGATCAGCAGAACCTGACTGAATTTGTAACCACCAAACAAGCCCTACTGGAGATATTAAGGGGGGGGTTCTATAAAAATAAAAATGCCCCAAGAGTGATACAGAACAGAAATTTACAATCTATAGAAACAAGGACATCACAGGAAACATGACATCATTAAAATCATCTCTCAATAATCACTCTCAATGTGAATGGCCTAAATGCTCCCATAAATGCCATAGGGTTGCAATTGGATAATAAGGCATGACCCATCCACTTGCTGTCTACAAGAGACTCATCTTGAACCTAAAGATACACCCAGACTGAATGTGAAGGGATGGAAAACAATTTTTCATGCCAATGGACTACAAAAGAAAGCTGGGGTAGCAATTCTTATATCAGACAGATTGGATTTAAACTAAAGACTGTAGGTAGAGATACAGAAGGATACTATATTATTCTTAAAGGGTGTATCCAACAAGTGGATATGACAATTATAAATATCTATGCACCCAACAGGGGAGAAGCTATATACACAAGCGAACTCTTAAACAGAACAAAGAGACATATAGATAATAATACGGTATGAGTAGGGGACCTCAACACTCCACTCTCAGAAATAGACAGATCACCTAAGCAGAAAATCAACAAAGAAACAAGAGCTTTGAATGATATACTAGACCAGATGGACCTCTTAGATATATACAGAACACTACACCCCAGAACAACAGAATCCTCATTCATTTCAACTACACATGGAACTTTCTCCAGAAGACCATATAATGGGTCACAAAACAGGTCTCAACCGATAAGAAACACTGAAAATATTCTCAGACCACAAAGCTTTGAAATTGGAACTCAATCACAAGGAAAATTCTGGAAGAAACTCAAACACTTGGAAACTGAGAACCATCCTGCTCAAGAAAGATTGGGTAAATCAGGATATTAAAAATCATTTTAAACAATTTATGGAGACCAACGAAATGAAAACACAATGGTCCAAAACCTATGGGACACTACAAAGATGGTCCTAAGGGGGAAAATACATAGCCATCCAAGCCTCACTCAAAAGAGTAGAAAAATCTAATATGCAGTTTTTAAATTCTCACCTCAAGAAGCTGGATCTAGAACATAAGAACAGGCCTACCCATGCACTAGAAGGCAGGTGATCTAGATTAGAGCAGAGATCAATGAATTAGAAACCAAGAGCACAGTAGAGCAGATCAACAGAAACTAGAAGCTGGTTCTTTGAAAGAATAAATAAGATCAATAAGCCACTGGCCAGACTTATTCAAAAGAATAAAGAAAGGACCCAAATTAATAAAATTATGAATGAAAGGGGAGAGATCACAACCAACACCAGTGAAATAGGAAGGATCCTTAGAAACTTTTATCAACAGCTTTATGCCAATAAATTAAACAACCTGGAAGAAATGGATGCCTTCCTGGAAACCTATAAACTACCAAGTCTGAAAAAGGAAGAAATTGATTATTTAAACACAATGATTAATTATGAAGTGATTGCAGCAGTGACCAAAAACCTCCCCCAAAAACAAGAGTCCAGGTCCTGACAGATTCCCCAGGGAATTCTACCAAATATTCAAAGAATAAATAATACCTATTCTCCTGAAGCTGTTTCAAAAAACAGAAACAGAAGAACTACCAAACTCATTCTATGAAGCCAGTATTACCTTGATCCCCAAACCAGGCAAAGAACCTATCAAAAGGAGAATTACAGACCGATATCCCTGATGAATATGGATGCCAAAATTCTCAACAAGATCCTTTGCTAATAGTATCCAAAAGTACATTAAAAGGATTATCCACCATGACCAAGTGGGATTCATCCCTGCGATGCAAGTGTGGTTCAACATTCACAAATCGACCAGTGTGATAGACCATATCAACAAGAAAATAGTCAAGAACCATATGATCCTCTCAATTGATGCAGAAAAAGCGTTTGACAAAATACAGCATCCTTTCCTGATTAAAACCCTTCAGGGTGTAGGGATAGAGGGTACATTCCTCAATTTCTTTTTTTTTTAAAGATTTTATTTATTTATTCGACAGAGATAGAGACAGCCAGCGAGAGAGGGAACACAAGCAGGGGGAGTGGGAGNGGGAGAGGAAGAAGCAGGCTCATAGAGGAAGAGCCTGATGTGGGGCTCGATCTCATAACGCCGGGATCACGCCCTGAGCCGAAGGCAGACGCTTAACCGCTGTGCCACCCAGGCGCCCCCATTCCTCAATTTCTTAAAAACCATCTACAAAAAGCCTACAGCAAGTATCATTCTCAATGGGGAAAAGCTGAAAGCCTTTCCCTTAAGATCAGGAACACAGCAAGGATGCCCACTCTCACCGTTATTATTCAACATAGTACTAGAAGTCCTTGCAACAGCAATCAGACAACAAAAAGGGATAAAAGGTATCCAAATCAGCAATGAAGAAGTCAAACTGTCTCTCTTCACAGATGACATGATGCTCTATGTATCGAAAACCCAAAAGACTCCACTCCCAAACCACTAGAACTTATAGAGCAATTCAGTAATGTGGCAGGATACAAAATCAATGCTCAGAAATCAGTTCCATTTCTATACATGAGCAATGAGACTGAAGAAAGAGAAACTAGGGAATCCATTCCATTTATAATACCACCAAAAACCATATGTTACCTTGGAATTAACTTAACCAGAGACATAAAGGATCTATGTTCTAGAAATTACAGATCACTCTTGAAAGACATTGAAGAAGACACAGAAGGATGGAAAAATATTCCATGCTCATGCATTGGAAGAATTAACATAGTTAAAATGCCTAAGCTACCCAGAGAAATCTACACTTTCAATGCCATCTTGATCAAAATACCAATGACATTTTTCAAAGAACTGGAACAAACAGCCCTTAAATTTGTGTGGAACCAGAAAAGGCACCGAATCACCAAGGAATTGTTGAAAAGGAAAAACAAAGCTGCGGGCATCACGTTGCCAGACTTCAAGCTATACAACAAAGCTGTGATCACCAAGACAGCATAGTACTGGCACAAAAACAGACACATAGACCAATGAAACAGAATAGAAAACCCAGAAATGGGCCCTTGGCTCCTTGGGCAACTAATCTTTGACAAAGCAGGAAAACACATCCAGTGGAAAAAAGAGTCTCTTCAATAAACTGTGCTGGGAAAATTGGACAGCAATGTAAAATAATGAAACTTGACCACTCTCTCACACCATACACAAAGATAAACTCCAAATGAATGAAAGACCTCGATGTGAGAAAGGAATCCATCAAAATCCTAGAGGAGAACATAGGCTGCAACTTCTTGACATTGGCCACAGCAATTTCTTTCATGAGACCCCTCCAAAGGCAAGAGAAAGAAAAGAAAAACTGAACTTGTTGGACTTCATCAAGATAAAAAGCTTCTGCACAGCCAAGGAAATAGTCAAAAAACTAAGAGGCAGCCCACGGAATTGGAGAAGATATTTGCAAATGAAACTACAGATAAAAGATTAGTATCCAAGATCTAGAAAGAACTTCTCAAACTCAATACCCAAGAAATAATTAATCAATCAAAAAATGGGCAGAAGATATGAACAGACACTTTCCCAATGAAGACATACAAATGGCTAATAGACACATGAAAAAAATGTTCAAAATCATTAGCCATAATGGAAATACAAATCAAAATGACATTGAGATACCACCTTACACCAGTTAGAATGGCAAAAATAGACAAGGCAAGAAACAACAAATGTTGGAGAGGATGAGGAGAAAAGCAATCCCTCTTCCACTGTTGGTGGGAATGCAAGTTGTTACAGCCACTTTGGAATACAGTGTGGAGGTCCCTTCAAAAGTTAAAAATTGAGCTACCCTATGATCCAGCAATTGCACTACTGGGTATTTACCCCAAAGATACAGAGGTAGTGAAGAGAATGGTCATATGCACCCCAATGTTCATAGCAGCATTTTCCACAATAGCTAAATCATGGAAGGAGCTGAGATGCCCTTCAACAGATGACTAGATTAAGATGTGCTCCATATATACAATGGAATATTACTCAGCCATCAAAAAGAATGTTTTCTCAATCTTTGCAGCCTCATGGATGGCACTGGAGGAGATAATGCTAAGTGAAATAAGTCAAGCAGAGAGAGACAATTATCATATCATTTCACTCATTTATGGCACTTAAGAAACAGCAGGGGGGCGCCTGGGTGGCACAGCGGTTAAGCGTCTGCCTTCGGCTCAGGGCGTGATCCCGGCATTATGGGATCGAGCCCCATATCAGGCTCTTCTGCTATGAGCCTGCTTCTTCCTCTCCCACTCCCCTGCTTGTGTTCCCTCTCTCGCTGGCTGTCTCTATCTCTATCGAATAAATAAATAAAATCTTTAAAAAAAAAAAAAAAAGAAACAGCAGGAAGATCGGTAAGAGAAAAAACGGAAGAAGGAAATGGGGGTAAACAGGATGGGCAATGAACCATGAGAGACTATGGACTCTGGAAAACAAACTGAGGGCTTCAGAGGGGGAGGGGTGGGGGATTGGGATAGGCTGGTGGTGAGTATTAAGGAGGGCACGTATTGTATGGTGCATTGGGTGTTATATTCAACTAATGAATCATAGAACATTACATCAAAAACTAGGGATGCACTCTATGGTGACTAACATAATATAATAAAATATTATTATATAAAATATGAAAAATTTAAAAAAAATTGTACCTAAGACGTTCTCCAGAATAGATCACAACTTATGCCACAAAACAAGTCACAATAAATTCAAAAGATTAGAATCATATCATGTATCTATTCTGATCATGATGGTATGAAACTGGAAGCCAATCACAAGAAAAAGATCTGGAAAGAACATAGATACAGAGGTAAATAACACATTGAATTGGTCAACAAGGAAATCAAATAGGAAATACAAAAATACATGGATACAAATAAACATAAACACAATGGTCCAAAATATTTGGGATGCAACAAAAGCTGTTCTAAGAAGCAAGACTATAATATAGGCCTAACTCAAGAGGGAAAAAAACCCACCAAACCCTCAATAAATAACCTAACCTTACACCTAAATGTCGTAAAAAAAAAGAACCCCCCCAAAAAAACCCAGTGGCAGAAGGAGGAAAGGAATAATAAAATTTAGAGTAGAAATAAATGAAATAGTGACTAAAAAAATGGAGCAGATAAATGAAAACAGGAGCTGTTTCTTTAAAAAGATCAACAAAATTAATAAACTTTTAGCCAGATTCATCAAAAAAAAGAGAGTACTCGAATAAAATCAGAAATGAAGAAGAAATAACAACCAACAACAGAGATATAAAAATAATTATAACAGAATATTATGAAAAAATTATATGCCTACAAATTGGACAAGCTAAAAGAATTGAATAAATTCCTAGAAATATATAACTTTCCAAAACTAAATTAGGAAGAAATAGAAAACTGAACAAACTGATTATGAGCAATGAAATCGATTCAGTAATCAAAAACCACCCAGCAAACAAAAGTCCAGAACCAGATGTCTTCACAGGTGAATTCTACCAAACATACAAAGGAGAGTTAATTCTTCTCACACTATTCCAAAAATAGAAAATGAAGGAAAACTTCCAAATTCATTCTGAGGCCAGCATTACCCTGATGTAAAAACCAGAAAAAGACACTCAAAAAAGAAAACTAGAGGTCAATATCAGTGATGAACACAAATGCAACAATCCACAAAAAATATTAGAAAACTGAATCAAACAATGTATAAAAAAATTATTCACCACAATCAAGTGGGATTCATTCCAGGGATGCAAGTGTGGGTCAATATTCACAAATCAATAAATCATCACATTAATAAGAGAAAAGATGTAAACCATACGATTATCTCAATAGACACAGAAAAAGCATTTGACAAACTACAATACTCATTCATGATAAAAACTCTCAACAAAGTAGGTTTAGAGGAAATATACCTCAACATAATAAAGTCCATGAAAAACTCACAGCTAACAACATACTTAATGCTAAAAAACTGAGAGCTTTCACTCTAAGTTTAGGAACAGACAAGGGTGTCCACACTTAATACTTTTATTTAATATAGGGCTAGAAGTCCCATAGCAATCAAACAAGAGGAAGAAATAAAAGGCATCTAAATTGGTAAGGAAGAAGTAAAACTTCCACTATTTGCAGATGGCATATTAGTATATATAAAAAATCCTAAAGACTCCAACAAAAAAACTACTAGAAGTGATAAATGAATTCAGTAAAGTCGCAGGATACAAAACTAATATACAGAAATCTGTTGCATTTCTATACATTAATAATAAAGTGGCAGGAAAGATATTAAGAAAACTATTCCATATATAATTGTACCTAAAGAATAAAATACCTAGTAATAAACATAACAAAGAAGGTGAAAGATGTACTCTGAAAACTATAAAACACTGATGAAAGAAAATGAAGGTTACACAAAGAAATGGAAAGGTATTCCATACACATGGATTGGAAGAACAAATACTGTTAAAATGTCTATACTACACAAAGGAATCCACAGATTTAGTGCAACTTCCATGAAAATACCAAGAACATTTTTCACAGAACTAGAAAACAATTCTAAAAATTGTATGAAATGTGCAAAAGACCCTGAATAAGCAAGGCTATCTTGCAAAAAGAGCAAAGCTGGAAGCATCACAATCCCAGATTTTAAGATATAATAAAGGCTGTAGTGATCAAAACAGTATGGTACTGGCACAAAAAATAGACATGTAGATCAATGGAACAGAATAGAGTGCCCAGAAACAAACCCACAATTATATGGTCAATTAATCAGTGACAGAGTGGGCAGGAATATGCAATAGGAAAGACAGTTTTTTTCAACAAGTAGTGTTGGGAAAACTGGACAGCTACATGCAAAAGAATGAAACTGGACCACATTCTTACACCATACACAAAAGTAAACTCAAAATGGATTAAAGACCTAAATGTGGGAACTAAAAACAAAACTCCTAGAAAAAGACACAGGCAGTAATTTCTTGGACATAGGCTGTACAAAAATTCCTCTAGATATGTTTCTTGAGGCAAGGGACACAAAAACAAAAATACAGTACTAAACTACATCAAAATAAAGTTTTGCACAGTGAAGAAAGCTATCAACAAAACAAAAAGTCAAATTAATTAATGGGAGAATATATTTGCAACTATGTATCAAATAAGAAGTTAATATCCAAGATACACGAAGAACATATACAACTCAACACCAGAACAACACATAATCCTGTTTAAAAATGGGCAAACTGAAAAGACATTTTTCCAAAGACATACAAATGGCCTACAGACACAGGAAAAGATGCTCAAAGTCACTACTCATCAGGGAAATGCAAATCAAAACCACACTGAATATCACTTTACACCTGTGAGAATAGCTAAAATAAAAAACACAAGAAATAACAAGTGTTGGCAAGGATGTGGAGAAAAAGGAAACCTTGCACTGGTGTAGCTGTGGAAAAGTATGGAGCTTCCTCAAAAAATTAAAAATAGAAGAGACAGGAAGATGGCAGTGGAGTAGAAGGACCCAAGGCTCACCTCGTCCCAGGAATAAAACTAAGTAACTATCCAATCATCCTAAATACCCTTCAGAAATCAACTGGAGGGTCCCTTAAAAAGTTAAAAATTGAACTACCCTATGACCCAGCCATTGCACTACTGGGTGTTTACCCCAAAGATTACAGACGTAGTAAAGAGAAGGGCCATATGCACCCCAATGTTCATAGCTGCATTGTCCACAATAGCCAAATCATGGAAGGAGCCGAGATGCCCTTCAACAGATGACTGGATTAAGAAGCTGTGGTCCATATATACAATGGAATATTACTCAGCTATCAGAAAGAACGAATTCTCAACATTTGCTGCAACATGGACGGCACTGGAGGAGATAATGCTAAGTGAAATAAGTCAAGCAGAGAAAGACAATTATCATATGATTTCTCTCATCTATGGAACATAAGAACTAGGATGATCGGTAGGGGAAGAAAGGGATAAAGAAAAGGGGGGTAATCAGAAGGGGGAACAACTGGAGGACTGACAGAACAAACTCAACTAAAGGGAGAGAAGATGCCACATCAAAGAATGTGGGAAGTGTGGAGTCATGGTTTGGGAGAGAAACTGTATCCTGACTGCTATGGAGGGGAGGGAGTAGTGGTCGCTGAAAAGTGGGGGAGAAAGAGAGCGAGAAGCACACAGGGAGATGCACAAGGAGAGTATATCCCCATAACCGCTGGTTTGGAAAATAAGAGGGGCTGAATTTCATGAGTTCTTGCAACAAGTGGGGCTTAAATCCTGAGATTTTAAAGGGCAGCAGGCTTGGTTGAGATAGAGCCTGGAGGGCACTCTGTTGCTCTTGGAGAGAAGGAAGGCAAACAATCCATGGGCATAGTGTGGAAACAGCAATCTGAAGAGTGCCTGGGGCAGAGAGTGTGGCGATTATTTGCTCTTCTTGGAGCATGTTCCATAAAGGCAGCATTGATGGAGATACCTCTCCAGGATCAAAGGATCAGGCCAGTGCTATTTCCCTCCTTTGCCCCTCAGCATAAACAGAGATCCCTGCAGGAAGCAGCTCAGGAGGGACACTGGCTGCCTAAATTGTTTACACCAAGCCCCACACCCCTGCACTCTGGTGGGACTGCCCTTCTCAGTCAAGCTTGCCGCAGTCCCTGCACATTGGGCCCTTCCCCTGGAAGACCAGCACAAACGCCTACCACACCACATCTCCCAACCAGAAAGTTTTTCCAGGCTTCAGTTTCAGTGAAAGTGGTGACAGGTCTCATTTCACAGGCAGAAAAACACACTTAGTTAAAATGCATCACATTGAGGCCAGAGACCAAATAATGCCCACAGCAGGCAAGGAGAACCTCTGCAGATGACTAGCCTGAAGGACAGAGCAGCCAGAACACAGCATCAGAGCACACAGAACACACACTAGAGGAAGTTCCTGTAGCACCAGGTCCTGGGCACTACATGACCTCTTTCTCATAAGGCCAATACTTTCAAGAGCAGGAGATATAACTGGCTTTTCTAACACAGAGAAGAAGGCAGAGACTTAGACAAAATGAGAAGCCAGAGGAATTTATCCCAAACGAAAGAACAAGATAAGGTCATGGTCAGAGATCTAAGCAAAACAAATATAAGCAACATGTCTGATGGAGAATTTAAACCAACAATCATAAGTATACTCACTGGGCTTGAGGAAAGAATGGAAGCATCAGTGATACCTCTACCACAGAGATAAAAGAGGTAAAAATTAATCAGACATGAAGAATGCAATAAACGAGATTAAAAAACACCTGATACAGGGGCGCCTGGGTGGCACAGCGGTTAAGCGTCTGCCTTCGGCTCAGGGCATGATCCCGGCGTTATGGGATCGAGCCCCACATCAGGCTCCTCCGCTGTGAGCCTGCTTCTTCCTCTCCCACTCCCCCTGCTGTGTTCCCTCTCTCGCTGGCTATCTCTATCTCTGTCAAGTAAATAAATAAAATCTTAAAAATATATATATATAAAAAAAACACCTGATACAATGAGTAGCTGGATGGAAGAAGGAAAGGAATGAATTAATGACCTAGAAGACCAAGTATTGGAAAGCAATGAAGCTGAACAAAAGAGAGAAAGAACAATTGAACAACATGATAATAGACTTGGGGAACTCAGTGACTGCATCCAACATAATAACATTCGCATTTTAGGAGTCCCAGAAGAAGAAGAGAGGGAAAAGGGCAGACAATTCATGAGAAGAAAGAATAGCTGAAAACTTCCCTAATCTGGGGAAGGAAACATACATCCAGATCCAGGAGAAAAAAAGAACTCCCATCAAAATCAACAGAAGTAGATCCACACCAAGACAAACTGTAAATAAATTGTCAAAATATAGTGATAAAGAAAAAAATTTTAAAGTAGAAAATAAAGAAGTCCTTAACTTACAAGGAAAGAGCCATAAGGCCAGCTGAAGATTTCTCAACAAAAACACGGCAAGCCAAAAGGGAATGGCATGACATATTCAATGTGCCAAATGGGAAAAATCTTCAGCTAAGGATCTTCTATCCAGCAAGGCAATTATTCAGGATGGAAGGAGGGATCAAGTGTTTCTCAGACAAACAAAACTCTACAGGAAGTAAAGAGATTCTACAAGAAATATTACAGGGGATTCTTTGAGTGGAAAGGAGAGACCAAAAGTGACAGAATAAAGGCAGGAAAAACAAAAGCAGTAAAAATGAATATTTCTTTGAAAAGGCAAGGAATTCATGAAAAAAGGATATAAAACATAATAACATACATAAAACATGGAGAGGAGAAAGAAAAGGTTTAAATTTAAACAACCATCAAATTAATATATACTGCTATTTGCAGAAAAAGTTGTATACAAATCTAATGGTAACCATATATCAAAAGCCACTAATAAACATGCAAAGAATAGAGAGAAATCCAAATATATCACTAAAGAAAATCAGAAAAAATATGGAAAGACCAAAATACATGAATGTTAAATAATATACAACTAAACAATGAATAAGTCAAATAGGAAACAAAAGAAGAAATAAGAAAATACATGGAAACAAATGAAAATGAAAACACAATGGTCCACAACCTTTAGGAAGTAGCAAAAGTGGTTCTAAGAGGGAAGTTGATACCAATATAGGCCAACTACCTCAAGAAGAAAGAAAAATCTCAAATAAACAATCTAACCTTACATCTAAAGCAGCTAGAAAAAGAACAGCAAACAGAACTTAAAACCAGCAGAAGGAAGGAGATAATAAAGATTGGAGCAGAAATAAATGATATAGAAACTTGAAAGCAATAGAACAGATCAATAAAACCAGGACCTCCTTTCTTGGAAAAAGTCAATAAAATTGATCAACCTCTAGCCAGAATTATCAAGAAAAAGAAAGAAAGAACTCAAATAAATAAAGTCACAAATGGAAGAGGAGAAAAAAACAACACCACAGAAATACAACAGTTTTGGGATAATATTATATCAAGCTATATGCCAACAAACTGGACAACCTGGAAGAAATGGATAAATTCCTAGAAAAATATTCACTACCAAAATTGAAACAGGAAGAAAAGCAAAATTTGAATCAACTGATAACCAGAGAAGGAATTGAATCAGTAATCCAAAAATTCCCAACAAACAAAAGCTCAGGACCAGATAGCTTCACAAACAAATTCTACCAAACATTTAAAGAAGAGTTAATACTTATTCTTCTCAAACTATTCCCAAAAAATGGAAAGGAAAGGACTTCCAAACTCATTCTCTGAGGTTAGCTTTACCTTGAAAAAAAAAGGCACCACAAAAAAAAAAAGAGAGAGAACTACAGACCAGTACCCCTGATGACCATAGATGGACAAATCCTCAACAAAATACTAGCAAATAGAATTCAACTATACATTTAAATAACCATTCACCATGATCAAGTGGGATTTATTCCTCAGTTGCAAGAGTAGTTTATTATTTGCAAATCAACCAATGTGATACATCACATCAATAAAGAAAATAATAAGAACCATATGATCATTTCAATTAATGTAGAAAAAGCATTGACGAAGTATATCCATGCATGATAAAAATCCTCATCAAAGTAGGTTTAGAAGGAACATACCTCAACATAATAAATGCTATAAATGAAAAACCCACAGCTAACATCATCCTTAATAAGGAAATACTGAGAGCTTTTCCTCTAAGATCAGGAACAAGACAAGATGTCTATTTTCACCACTTTTATTCAACATAATACTAGAAGCAGCACAGCAATCAGACAACAAAAAGGGGGGAAAAGCATCCAAATCAGGAAGAAGTAAAACTTTCATTCTCTACAGATGACATGAGTATACATAGAAAACACAAGACTCCACCAAAAAAATGATAGAACTGGTAAACTATTTAGTAAAGTCACAGGAATGCAAAATCAATATACAGAAATCTTGCATTTCTGGGGCACCTGGGTGGCACAGCGGTTAAGCATCTGCCTTTGGCTCAGGGCGTGATCCTGTCTTTATGGGATCGAGCCCCACATCAGGCTCCTCCGCTAGGAGCCTGCTTCTTCCTCTCCCACTCCCCCTGCTTGTGTTTCCTCTCTTGCTGGCTGTCTCTATCGCTGTCAAATAAATAAATAAAATCTTTTAAAAAAAAGAAATCTTGCATTTCTATACAACCAATAATGAAACTGCAAAAAGATAAATTAAGAAAACAATACCATCTACAATTGCACAAAAAGTAATAAAATGCCTAGGAAAACGCCTAACCAAAGGCGAAAAGGATGTGTATACTGAAAAATACAAAACACTGGTGAAAGAAATTGAAGAGGACACAAAGAAATGGAAAGACATTCCATGCTCATGGATTGGGGGAAAAAATATGGTTAACAGGTCTATACTATCCAGAGTAACCTACATGTTTAATGAAATACTTATCAAAGCACCAACATTTTCCACAGAACTAGAACAATTTTTAAATTTGTATGGAACCCCAAAAGGCCCCAAATAGCCAAAGCAATCTTGAAAAAGAAGAACAAAACTGGAAATATCATAATCCCAGATTTGAAGATAAACTACAAAGCTGTAGTGATCAAAACAGTATGGTCCTGGCACAAAAATAGGCACATAGATCAATAGAACAGAATAGACAATCCAGAAATGAACCCAGGATTATGTGATCAATTAATGTATGACAAAGGAGGCAAGAATGTACAATAAGAAAAAGTCTCTTCAATAAATGGTGCTGGGAGAACTGTGCAGCTACATGTACAAGAGCAAAACTGGACCACTTTTTTTAGACCAAACACAAAATTAAAGTCAAAATGGATTAAAGACCTAAATGTGAGACCTGAAACCATAAAACTCCTAGAAGAAAACTGGCAGAAATTTCTTTGACATCATCTGTAGCAATATTTTTCTAGATATGTCTCCTCAAGTGAGGGAAACAAAAGCAAAAATAAACTACTGGGACTACACGAAAATCTATTGCACAGCATAGAAAACAATCACCAAAACAAAAAGACAGCTTACTGAATGGGAGAAGATATTTGTAAATGATGTTTCCAGTAAGAAGTTAATATACAAAATATATAAAACCTTATATAACTCAACACCAAAAAACATGAACAATGCAAATAAAAAATAGGAAAGGACCTGAGTAGACACTTTTCCAAAGAAGACTTGCAGATGCCAACAGAGACATGAAAAGATGCTCAACATCACTAATCATCAGAAAAATGCAAATCAAAACCACAATTAGATGGTACCTCATACCCGTCAGAATGACTGGAATCAAAAAGACAAGAAATAACAAGTGTTGGTGAGCGTGTGGTGGAAAGGTAATCCTTGTGGACTATTGGTGGGATTGTAAATTAGTGTAACCACTGTGGAAAACAGTATGGAAGTTCCTCAAAAAATTAAAAATAGCAATACCATATGATCCAATAATTCCAGCATTGTGAATATACCCAAAGAAAATGTAAACAGTAATTCAAAAAGATATCTGCATCCCTATGTTTATTGCAGCATTATTTATAATAGCCAAGATATGGAAGCAACCTATGTGTCCCCTCAATAGATGAATGGATAAGGAAGATGTGGTTTATATATGCAATAGTATGTTATGCAGCCATAAATAGGATGAGATTGAGCCATTTGTGACAACATAGATGGACCTAGAGGGTATTATGGTAGGTGAAATAACTCAGAGTAAGAAAGACAAATACTATATGATTCCATTCTTAAGTGGAACCAAAAAAAAAGAAAAACCTGAATAAACAAATAAAAAGCAGAATCAGACCTACAAATACAAAGAACAAATTGATGGTTGCCAGGGCGTATGGGGTGGGGACTGGGCAAAATGTGTGAAGGGGAGTGTGAGATACAGGCTTCTGGTTATGGAATGAATAGGTCAGAGAAATAAAAGCACAGCATAAGGAATCTAGTCAATGATATTGCAACAGTGATGTACCAGGACAGATGGTAGCTACACTTGTGAACATAGTGTAAGTTGTACACCTGAAACTAATGTAACATTGTGTGTCAAGTACACTCAAGTTAAAAAAGAAGAAGGACTTTCAATGCAAGCAAACCTGAGAGAATTCATCACTAGAAGTTCTTCCCCTCAATAAATATGAAATGTGGTCTTTCAGGCTAAAATGAAAAAAGACTGAACAGTAATTCCAATCTACATAAAGAAATATGGAGGACCAGTGAAGGTAAGTGTATATATAAATAAAATGACAGAAGTTCTAATGGCACATGATGTGATGAACACTGGGTGTTATATGCAACTGATAAATTATTGAACACTACATCTGAAATTAATGATGTTCTATATGTTGACTAATTTAATTTAAATAATAAATAAAATAAAATAAGATTTGTAGGTAGCATATAAAAAATAAATAAAAATAAAAATAAATGCCTATATAAAAAACAAAGGAATAAATCAGTAATCTAACCTAACACCCAAAGACATTAGAAGAAGAGAAAACTAAAACCAAAACAAGTAGAAAGAAGTAAAATGTAAACATTATATCACAAATAAATGAAAGAGAGAACTGAAAACAATAGAGAAAATCAATGGAACCCAAAGGTGTTCCTTTTAAGAGATTAAAAAAAAATTGACAAACCTTAAGTCATTCTGATCAAGAAAAAAAAAAGCTCAACTTATTAAAATTAAGAATAAAAGAGAGAACATTACTACTGTTCCTACAGAAATAAAGATGATTACAAAAGAATAGTGTAAACAACTATAATCCAACAAATTAGATAATATGGATAAAATGAACAAATCCCTGAAAAGATAAAAACAACTAAAACTGACTCAAGAAGAAATAGAAAATATGAATGAGCCTATAATAATGAGATAAAAATTAGTAATTTTTACAACGTCCCACAAAGAATTAACCCAGGACCAAATAGTCCCACTGGTAATTTTTAACAGATGTTTAAAGAATTGAACACTTTTCAACTCATTATATGAATTCAATATTACCCTAATACCAAAGCCAAATGAAGATATCGCAAGAAAACTGCTCACTAATATCCCTTATGACTGTAGATGTAAAATTCCTTAGCAAAACACTAACAAACCAAGTCTAGTCATACATGAAAAGAAATATATAACGTTAACAAGTAGGATTTATCCTGGGAATGAGAATTTGGTTCAACACTTAAAAACCAGTTAATGTAACACACCATATTAACAGAACAAAGGCCAAACCACATGATCCTCTCAGTAGATGCAAAAAAGGCATTTGACTAAATCTACCATGATTTCGTGACAGAAACACTTAAACTAGGAATAGAAGAAAATTTCCTCAAACTGTTTAGGGAAATATAAACAAAAAAAAAAAAGAAAGAAAGAAAAGAAAAGAAAAAACCCCACAACTGACATCATACTTGCTGGTAAAAGCCTGAAAGCTTTACCCCTAAGATCAGGACTAAGACAAGCATGTTTACTCTCCTAACTTATATTCATCATTTTACTGGAAGTTCTAGCCTTGGGCAAATAGGTAAGAAAATGGAAAACACACACACACACCAGAATGGAAAAGAGGAAGTCAAAATATCTACATTTGCAAATAATATAATCATATACACAATCCTAAGGAATCTTCCCCAAATTATTAGAAATAATAAATAAGGTCAGCTAAGTAGCAGGATACATCAGTATATAAAAATTTACTGTAATTCTATACAAGGTCAATAAGCTATCCAAAACAAAATTAAGACAATTCCATATAAAGTAGCATCAAAAAGCCCAAATACTTACGAATAAATTAAACAAAAGAAGTGTAAAACATAAACCCTGAAAACTTCAAAAAAACCATTGAAGGAAATCAGAGACCTAAATAAATAGAAACACATTCCGTGTTCATAGATCAGAAGATTTAAATTTATTAAGATGGCAAATGGAACTTCCTAAATAGACCTACAGATTCAATAAAATCTCTATCAAAGGCACCCACTGGTTTTTTGGTGTTTTGGGATTTTTTGCAAAAATTGACGATTTGATCCTAAAATTCAAATGGAAATGCAGGGACCTAGAAAAACCAAAACAATATTGGAAAAATACAGAATCAAAGAACTCACATGTGTCAACTTCAAAACTTATTACAAAGCTACAGTAATCATGCCTATGTGGTACTGGAATAAGGATAGACATATAAATCAATGGAATAGAATTGAGAGTCCAGAAATAAGCCCATACATTTATGGTCAATTGGTTATTGACAAACATATGCAAAAAATTCAATTGGGAAAGAATAGTTTTTCCAACACATGTGTTGAGACAACTGAATATTCATATGCAAAGGAATAAAGTTGTCTTTTCATGCATCTCAGCCATCTGGATGTCTTCTTTGGAAAACTTTCTATTCATGATTTCTGCCCACTTTTTAATTGGATTATTCATTTTTGGGTGTTTAGTTGTATAATTTCTTTACATATTTTGGATACTAACCCTTTATGAAGTACGTCATTTGTATATCTTCTCCCATTTCATTGGTTGCCTTTTAGTGTTGTTGAACCATTCCTTCCCTAAGCAGAAGCTTTTTATTTCAATGAAGTCCCAAGAGTTTATTTTTGCTTTTGTTTCCCCTGACTCAGGAGACATATCTAGAAAGAAGTTGCTATGGCTGATGTCAAAGAGATTACTGGCTGTGCTCTCCTCTAGGATTTTTATGGTTTCGTGTCTTACATTTAGATCTTTAATCCATTTTCAATTTATTTTTCTCTGTAGTGTAAAAAAAGTGGTCTAGTTTCATTTTTTGCCTGTTGCTGTCCAGTTTTCCAAACACCATTTGTTAAAGAAACTGTCTTTTCTTCCATTGGATATTCTTTCCTGCTTCATCAAAAATTAGTTGACCATATAGTTATGGGTCCATTCCTGGGTTTTCTATTCTGTTCCATTGATCTATGTGTCTATTTTTGTGCCAGTACCATACTATCTTGATCACTGCAGCTTTGTAATGTAACTTCAAGTCTGGAATTGTGATGCCTCCAGATTTGCTTTTTCTTTTTCAAGCTTGCTTTGGCTATTCAGGGTCTTTTGTGTTTCCATACAAATTCTAGGATTGTTTGTTCATTCAAGCCCTGTGAGAAATGCTGTTGGTATTTTGGTGGGGATTGCATTAAACGTGTCAATTGCTTTGGGTAGTATAAACATTTAAACAATATTTGTTCTTCTAATCCATGAGCATGGAATGTCTTTCCATTTATTTGTGTCCTCTTCAATTTCTTTCATCAGTGTTTTATACTTTACAGAGTACAGTTTCAACATCACTGATCATCAGGGAAATACAAATCAAAACTACAAAGAGATATCTCACACCTGTCAGAACGGCTAAAATCAACACCACTAGAAACAACAGGTGTTGGCAAGGAAATGGAGAAAGGGGAACCCTCTTGCACTGTTGGTGGGAATGCAAATACATGAAGCCTCTCTGGAAAACAGTATGGAGGTTCCACAAAAAGTTAAAAATAGAAGTACCCTATGATCCAGCATTTGCACTCTAGATGTGTACCCAAAGAATACAAAAATACTAATGCAAAGGGCTACCTGCACTTCAATGTTTATAGCAACATTATCTACAACAGCCTAATTATGGTAACAGCGCAAGTGTCCATCAAATGATGAACAGATAAGGAAGATGTGATACACACACACACACAATGGAATATTACTCAGCCATAAAAATTAATGTAATCTTGCCATTTGCAGTGACATTGATGGAGATAGACGGTATTATGCCAGGTGAAATAAGTCAATCAGAGAAAAACAAATACCATATTATTTCACTTATATGTGGAATTTAAGAAACAAAACAAATGAGGGGCGCCTGGGTGGCACAGTCGTTAAGCATCTGCCTTCGGCTCAGGGTGTGATCCCAGCATTCTGGGATCAAGCCCCACTTCAGGCTCCTGTGCTAGGAGCCTGCTTCTTCCTCTCCCACTCCCCCTGCTTGTGTTCCCTCTCTCACTGGCTGTCTCAGTCAAATAAATGAAACAAAATCTTTAAAAAAAAGAAACAAAACAAATGAGCAAAGGGGAAAAAGAGAGAGAGAAGCAAACGAACAGACAGATTCTTAACTAACAGAACAAACCGATGGTTACCAGAGGGGAGTGGGGTGGTGGAATGGGTTAAATAAGTGAAGGGGATTAAGGAGTGCACTTGTTGTAATAAGCACAGGGTGATGTATGGAAGTGTTGAATCTGTATATTTTATACCTGAAATTAGTATTACACTGTATGTTAATAAGCTGGAATTTAAATGAAAACTTTTTAAAAATTCAAAAAAAGAATAAAGTTGTATTCTTACCTCACACTATATACAAAAATTAACTCAAAAATAATCAAACCTTTAAATATAAGAGCTAAAATTATAAACAGTCTTAGCAGAAATCATAAGAAAAATTCATAAGCTTGGTTTTCTCAATGGTTTTTTAAAAAGATATATTTATTATTTTTTTTAGATAGAGCACGAGTGGGAGGTGCAGAGAGAGGAATAGAGAATCTCAAGTAGACTCTGTGCTGAGTGTGGAACTTGACACAGGGCTCTATCTCATGACCCCAAGATCATGAACTGAGCCAAAGCCAGGAGTTGGACACTTAACGACTGTGCCACCCAGGTGCCCTGTCAATGTTGTTTTTTTTTTAAATATGTAAATAAAACATGCCCTCCTTAATACCCATCAATGGGCTAACCCAACCCCCTCACCCCCTCCCCTCTAAACTGCCTGATCATGTTGTCTGCCCATTTCTTGACTTGCTTGTTTGATTTTGGGGTTTTGAGTTTGAGAAGTTCTTTATAGATCTTGGATACCAGCCCTTTATCTGTAGTGTCATTTGCAAATATCTTCTCCCATTCTGTGGGTTCCCTCTTTGTTTTGTTGACTGTTTCCTTGGCTGTGCAGAAGCTTTTTATCTTGATGAAGTCCCATAAGTTCATTTTAACTTTTGTTTCCCTTGCTTTTGGAGATGTGTTTTGAAAGAAGTCGCTGTGGCCAATGTCGAAGAGGTTACTGCCTATGTTCCTCTCTAGGATTTTGATGGATTCCTGTCTCACATCGAGGTCTTTCACCCATTTAGAGTTTATCTTTGTGTATGGTGTAAGAGAATGGTGGAGTTTCACTCTTCTGTATATAGCTGTCCAATTTTCCCAGCACCATTTAATGAAGAGACTGTCTTTTTTCCATTGGATGTTTTTTTCCTGCTTTGTTGAAGATTAGTTGACTATAGAGTTGAGGGTACATATCAGGACTCTCTATTCTGTTCCATTGATCTATGTGTTTGTTTTTGTGCCAGTAGCATGCTGTCATGGTGATCACAGCTTTGTAATATAGCTTGAAATCAGGCAATGTGATGCCCCCAGCTTTGTTTTCCAAAGAAGACATACAAATGGCTAACAGACACAAGAAAAAATGTTCAACATCATTAGCCATCAGGGAAATTCAAATCAAAACCACATTGAGATAGCACCTTACACCAGTTAGAATGGCAAAAATTGACAAGGCAAGAAACAACAATTGTTGGAGAGGATGTGGAGAAAGGGGAACCCTCTTGCACTATTGATGGGAATGCAAGTTGGTACAGCCACTTGGAAAACAGTGTGGAGGTTCCTCAAAAAGTTAAAAATTGAGCTACCCTATGACCCAGCAATTGCACTACTGGGTATTCACCCCAAAGTTACAGATGTAGTGAAAAGAAGGTCCATATGCACCCCAGTGTTCATAGCAGCATTGTTCACAATAGCTAAGCGGGGGAAGGAGCCGAGATGCCCTTCAACAGATGAATGGATTAAGAAGATGTGGTCCATATATACAATGGAATATTACTTAGCCATCAGAAAGGGTGATTACCTGCCATTTGCATGGAAATGGATGGAACTGGAGGAGATTATGCTCAGTGAAGTAAGTCAAGCAGATAAAGCCAATTATTATATGGTTTCACTTATTTGTGGAACATAAGGAATAGCAGGGAGTACATTAGGAGAAGGAAGGGAAAAAATGAAGGGTGGGAAATCAGAGGGGGAGATGAACCTTGAGAGAGTACATTAGGAGAAGTACATTAGGAGAGTACATTAGGAGAAGGGAGTACATTAGGAGAAGGAAGGGAAAAAATGAAGGGTGGGAAATCAGAGGGGGAGATGAACCTTGAGAGACTATGGTCTCCAGGAAACAAACTGAGGGTTTTAGAGGGGAGGGTGGTGGGAGGATGGGTTTGTCCAGTGATGAGTATTAAGGAGGGCATGTATTGCATGGTGCACTGGGTGTTTTACACAAACAATGAATCATGGAACACTACATCAAAAACCAATGAAGTACAGTATGGTGACTAACATATCATAATAAAAATAATAATAATCTTACCTATTCAAAATCTAAAAAGAAAAGCACAAATCAAATTTAAGAAATAGAGTTTTTTCATCCTTTAAGTGACAGGTTATTCTAGAACTTTCCAAAGTAGGAAAGGATACTTTAGAAGACCTAAATGCAAATGAGAATTATTTTCTTCCTGTTCCACTCCCAAAGATAATAGCTTCTGAATAAATTGCATAATGTTCAAGTTCCTTCAGAAAGTTAGACTTGGCACTGCACCTATAATCGAAAATGAAATCCTTATTAATGGCACAATTGGCCTTGCTTACGAGGAAAGAGGTTGCATCTCAGAAGTTTAAAGTTTCCCAAAGGGGACATTAGTTAAAAAACTCTCAGATTTAAAGGAAACTAATATCAGAGTAAAAACAATGTGAAACAAATCTGAGAATCCTCAGAATTTTTGTTAAGTATTGGTCATGGGCAGTTATGGGAAAATTAGGTAATTTAATCCTGCTATATGAAATGCAGAGGATGTGACAACTGGAGCTTCTTATTACTGTCTTGAGTGGTAGCTGAGTCGGGATGAAGACAAGGGAGCTAAGAAGTACAGGTTGCCATATTGTGGTCTTTTGCAAAAGGATATGTATTGAAAGAAACACAGGTTTGGGGTTGCCAGATAAAATACAAGATTTCCAGTTAAATTTGGTTTTAAGATAAACAATAAAGATTCCTTTAGCATGTATAAGATACATATTTATATGAAAATTATTTATTATTTACTTGAAATGCACATCAAAACCACTATTCAAACTTTAACATGAATAGGAATTGCCATGTGGTCTCTCTTTTTTATTCAAGTATAATTGAAATACAATGTTTTATTAGTTTCGAGTACACAATACAATGATTAAACAATTCCATAGATCGTTCAGTGTTCATCAAGGTAACTACACTCCAAATTCCCTTTATCTATTTCACACATCTTCCCACCCACCTCCACCTAGGAAACCACCAGGTTGTTCTCTGCATTTAAAGTCTCTTTTTCAGTTTCTCTCTTTCTTCCCTTGTTTGTTTTGTTTCTTAAATTCCACATGAGTGAGATTGTATGGTATTTGGCTTTCTTTTTTTTTAAGATTTTATTTATTTATTTGACAGAGATAGAGACAGCCAGCGAGAGAGGGAACACAAGCAGGGGGACTGGGAGAGGAAGAAGCAGGCTCATAGCAGAGGAGCCTGATGTGGGGCTCGATCACACAACGCCGGGATCACGCCCTGAGCAGAAGGCAGACTCTTAACCGCTGTGCCACCCAGGTGCCCCAGTATTAACTCTTCTTTAAATATTTGGTAGAAATCACCTGTGGAGCCATCCAGTCCAGGACTTTTGTTTGTTGGTATTTTGTTCATTAGTGATTCAGTATCATTACTGGTAATTGTTCTGTTCAAATTTTCTATTTCTTTCTGATTCAGTTTTGGGAGGTTATATGTTCCTAGGTATTTATCCATTTCTTCTAGATTGTCCAAATTATGGCATATAGTTTGTCTTAATATTCTCTTACAATCCCTTTTATTTCTGCGGTGTTGGTTGTTATTTCTCCTCCTTCATTTTTGAATTTGTTTATTTGAATTCTCTATCTCTTTATGTCTCTGGCTAGAGGTTTATTGATTTTGTTAATCTTTTCAAGGAACCAGTCCCTGATTTCATTAATTTGTTGTTTTTGTTTGTTTGTTTTCTTGGTCTTTCTAAATATTTCTATATCATTTATTTCTACTCTAATCTTGATTAATTTCTTCCTTCTACTGGTTTGGGTTTTTGTTTGTTCTTTTTCTAGCTCAGTTAGGTGTAGGTTAGGTAATTTATTTGAGATTTTTCTTGTCTTGAGGTAGGCCCATATTGCTATAAGCTTCCCTCTCAGGACCATTTTTTTCTGCATTCTAACGGTTTTTAGACTGCTGTGTTTTCATTTTCATTTGTCTCCATGTACTTTTTTTAAAGATTTTATTTTTAAGTAATGTCTACACCCAACATGGGGCTCAAGCCCACAACCCTGAGATCCAGAGTCACATGCTTTACTGAATGACCCAGCCAGGTGCCCCATGTCTCCACATATTTTTTATTTCCTTTCTTACTTCTTGGTTGACCCATTTATTGTTTAGTAGCATGATATTTAACATCCATATATGTGGTCTTCCCAGATTTTTTTCCTTGGTTGATTTCTAATTTCATAGTATCATGGTCAGAAAAGATGCCTGGTATTACTTCAATCTTTTTTAATTTGTTGAGACTAGTTTGTGGCTTAATATGTGATCTATTCTGGAGAATGTTCCATATACACTTGAAAATGATGTGTATTCTGTTGTTTGAGGATAGAATGTTCTGAATATGTCTGTTAAGCCCATTTAGTCTAATTCAAAGCCACATTTCCACATCGATTTTCTGTTTAGATGATCTGTCCATTGATGTAAGTGGGGTGCTAATGTCCCCTACTATTATTGTATTACTATGGATTTGTTCTTTTATGTGGGTTATTAACTGTTTTATGTATTTGTTTGCTCCCATGTTGGGGGCATAAATATTTTCAATTGTTATATCTTCATGTAGGGTTGTTCATTTTATGATTCTTGTGTCCTTCTTTGTCTCTAGTTACAGTATTTGTTTAAAGTTTCTTTTGTCTGATATAAGTATCACGGCCCTGGTTTTCTTTCCACATCCACTTGCTTGATAAATGTTTTATAGCCTATTTTGTCTGCTATAATTATTTTTATAATTATATTTATAAATAAATATAATATATTTATTTATCATGCAAATGGATGTGAAAAAAATTTTTACATCCATTTGCATGATAAACGCTTCTCCATCCCATCACTTTCAATCTGTCTGTGTCTTTAAGTCTAAAATGAGTCTGTTATAGACAGCATATAGATGGGTCTTGCTTTTTTATCTGTTCTGTCAAACTATGTCTTTCGATCAGAGCATTTAGTCCATTTACATTCAAAGTAATTTTTGATAGAGATGTATTTATTGCTATTTTGTTACTTATTTTATGTTTGTTTAGTTCCTCTGTATTCATTTCTTCCTTTGCTCCTTTCTCTTGTGATTAGTTGGCTTTCTTTAGTGATAAACTTGGATTCTTTTATCTTTTTTTTGCACATCTATTACAGGTATTTGATTTTTGTTTGCTGTTAGTTTAGTATATAACATCTTGTGTATATAGCAGTGAATGTTCAGTTGATGCTTGCTTAAGTTTGAACACATTCTTTATTCCTCTCCCCCACATATTTTAGGTATATGGTGTCATATTTTACATTCTTTTATTTTGTGAATCCCTGGGCTGATTTTTATAGATACACTTATTTTTCTGCTTTTGTGCTTCCTACTATTCATACTCTTACATTTGGTCTTTCCTTTCCACTCATAGAGTCCTCTTTAGCATTTCTTGTAGGGTTGGATTAGCAGTCATGAATTCCTTTAACCTTTGTTTGTCTAGGAAACTCTCTCTCTCCTTCTACTTTGAATCATAGCCTTACTAGATAGAGTATTCTTGGATGCAGATTTTTCCCTTTCATCACTTTGAGTATATCATGCCACTTTCTTGTGGCCTGCAAAGTTTCTCCTTAAAAAAATGTGCTGATAGTCTTATTGGGCTTCCCTTGTGTATAAGTATTTTCTTTTCTCTTGTTGCTTTTAAACTTTTGTCTTCCTTACTACCTTTTTCCATTTTAATTCCTGTGTGTCTTGGTGTGGACCTACTTTGATTTTGTGGGGGATCTCTATGCCTCCTGGATGTGGGTTTCTTTTTCTTTTCCCAGGTTCAGGAATTTTTCAGCTATTGTTTCTTCAAATAAGTTTTTTTTAGTTTCTTTTTTTTTAATAATTTTTATTTTGTTATATTAGTCACCATACAGTACATCCCCAGTTTTTGATGCAATGTTCCATGATTCATTATTTGCATATAACACCCAGTGCACCATGCAATATGTGCCTTCCTTAATATCCATCACCAACCTATCCCAGTCCTCCACCCCCCTCCCCCCTGAAGCCCTCAGTTTGTTTCCCAAAGTCTTCAAATAAATTTTCTCCCCTCCCCCTTTCTCTCTCTTGTCCTTCTCCAATCCCTATAAGGTAAATTATATTATGCTTAATGGTGTTGCTGAGCTTCCTAAATCTATTCTTATTTTGCATTATTTTTTTCTTTCATGTGCTCAGCTGGTTTACTTATCATTACTCTGTTTTTCAGGTTACTGTCTCATTTTCCTGCTTTTCTGCTTCCTCTAGTCTACTATTTATTCCAGCTAGTGTATTCTTAATTTCATTTATTGTGTTTTTGATCTCTGATTGGTTCTTTTTGTCTCTTTGTAAAGGGTCTCACTGATGTCCTGCATGCTTTTTTCAAGTCTAGTGAGTATCTTTATGATCATTACTTTAAATTCTCTATCAGACATATTACTTTTCTCCATTCTGCTTAGATCTTCAGCTGTAATTTTGTCTTGTTCTTTCATTTAAGACATATTCCTCTGGCTACCCATTTTGTCTAACTCTCTGTGTCTCTTTCTTGTGTTAGGAAAGTCAGCTACCTGTCCTGCTCTTGTAAGTAGTGGCCTTATGAAAAGGTCCTGTCCTGCCCTGCAGTACAGTGTTCACCTGGTGCTTCAGAGGTGTCTACTATGTGTTTTGCATGTGCCCTGCTATTGTGGCTGAGCCACTTTTTCCTCAGCCAAAGTGTTTGCAATGACTCTCTTTGCCTGCTGTGGGCTGTGTTTGGTCCCTGTGTTGTTAGTGGACCAGTCTGGGGCTGCCTTGGACTTGATTTGAGTTTGACCAAGCACTTTTCAGAGATGCAGTAGCACCAAACTGCAGGGCCCTTTCCCTGTGTTGTCCCCCGGGAAGCTTTTTTTGGTGGGCAGAGCCTGAAGTCAGACCATCTGTTTACCCCCAGCCCACTGTTGGAGCCACAGTCTTCCTGGCGTGTGCAGTTGTCTTTCCCTCTCCCTGGGGCAGGAGTCACTTTGGAGTAGTATTTGTCCCTATCAGGGCTGCTTGCACATTTCCAGACTTGTGGCATTGCTTTGGATGTGCCCTGATCACAAGTTTATTGGAGGGGGCAAAATTCCAATGTTTGCAGGGTTGGAAGTTGCAGCATTAGCAAGGATTGGGTGTCAGTCCTCTGTGAGGGGGACCTGCCACCGTTGCAACCAAGGCTGGTTGGGTTAGAGGGGTTGGCTCCACAAAGCTCATGGAGGTAGGAGGTGTGGTGTTAACAAGGTTTGCCCCAGTCTTCTGGGGGGGGGGGAAGGACCTGCAGTGCCAGTACTAAGTCAGGTCTACCTGGAGAGGGTGGATTTGCTGAAAGGGGAGCAGGATGTGTGGTGTTAGCAAGTTAGTGAGTATTGGCACCATGCTGGTTCCTGTAGGTGGCCATGTGTTTATGCTAGAGGTTGGGTGAGGGAAATAGCACCTGCCAGCTCCTTTGTTCCTGGAAGTCTCTCAAAGATCTCTGTCCCTCCAGGACATGATCTGAGATTAGTAAACAACTCTCTCTTCTGTATGACCTAGGTGTTTTTCAAATTGCTGCTTCTGTACTGTATCTCTGGGGGCTCTTGGTTGTGCTGTCTTTTTAAGTGTGGGGACTCAGTTTCCTCTTGCATTACCAGCTCTCCCAGAACCAAGTTGGCTGATTTTTTTAAATTCCAGGTTTAAAGACCTGCTCATTGTAGGAACTCATGAAATTCAGCCCCTCTGGTTTTCAAAGCCAAATGCTATGGGGATTCTTTGTCCCCATGTGGGCTCCCCAGTGTGATAGTCTATTTCTCTTCCATTTCTGCCCCTGTAGGTTCCTGCCTCTCACAGACAATCCAGTAAGTCTGTTTAGCTCCACATCCCATGTGCACCCTTCCTACCTTCTTCAATGTGACCTCTTTACTACATTAGGTTGTGGAGTTTGACCACATATATGGATGTTAAATATCATGCTACTAAACAATAAATGGGTCAACCAAGAAGTAAGAAAGGAAATAAAAAAATATGTGGAGACATGGGGCACCTGGCTGGGTCATTGAGTAGAGCATGTGACTCTGGATCTCGGGGTTGTGGGCTTGAGCCCCATGTTGGGTGTAGACATTACTTAAACATTCGACATTACTTAAACTTACTACATTAGGCTGTGGAGTTTGTTCTGCCAATCTTCAGGTTATTTTCTGGGTTATTTATACTTATGTGAGTGTTATCTAGTCATGTCCATGGGATGAGGTGAGGTTAGGGTCCTCCTACTCTGTCTTCTTCCCGGCAATCTTCCCCAAAATATAATTTTAATTTTAAAAAATTTTAGCTTTTTTCCCACCAACATGTGCTGTGTGACTGGTGAAGGTGTGGCCCCACTTCCTGAGCTATATTCATTCAGGGGAGAGCAGCTTTCTGTGCCAGATCCTGTCCTGGTGCAAAGTGAGGTACACTGAGCAACATCGGAGGTGGAGGGTCCAGCTACCTGAGGCCAACCTAAGCTGTTAGCACTGCCATATAATGCCTCCTGGGAGGTATTCTAACTTAGAAGCATTCAGTCATAATCCCACAAATGGTAGCTTTGCCCCACTGGCTTCTCGATCAAGCACATACAACATGAAAATTTTTTTAATTATTTGTTTTTATGTTTTCATTTTTTTAGAAACCTTTGTATGGAGAGGGGTGACTTTCAATAGATCACAGCAAGAAAAATGCTCTGCAGGTGACCTAGAAAACACAAAAAAAAATTAATGAAAAGAAACTCAAATAGAAAAGAGTGAGGTTGTATTTGGTGTTATAGGAAAAAAATAATAATTGCTAAATAAAAATAAAAGGTTGAAGGAGCCCATTGTTAGACAAATAGATAAGGAAGATATGGTATACATACACAATGTAATGTCCTGTAGCCATAAAAAAGATGAGATCATGCCATTTGCAACAGCATGGATGGACCTAGAAGGTATTACGCTAAGTGAAATAAGTCAGAGAAAGACAAATATCATATGATTTCACTCATATGTGGAACCTAAAAAACAAAACAAATAAATAAGCAAACAAACAAAAAGCAGAATCAGACATGTAAATACAGAGAACAATGCTGACAGTTGCCAGAGAAGAGGGGGTTAGGGCAAAATAGGTGAAAGTGAGTGGGAGATACAGGTTTCCAGTTATGGAATGAGTAAGTCATGGGAATAAAAGGCATACCATAGGGAATATAGTCAATGATACTGTAATAGCGTTGTACGATGACCCATGGTAGCTACACCTGGGGAGCATAGCGTAATGTATAGAGAAGATGAATTACTATGCTGTACACCCAAAACTAATGCAACATTGCGCGTCAACTATACTTGAATAAAAAATTTAAAGAAATCAATAACTGAAAGAAACAGGTTGATAAACAATATGTATAATGTAATCCTATTTTGATGAATATATCTATGTGTATACATAAAGAAAAAAGCATAAAAGGGTATAACACATAAATATTAAGAGTGGGTTAATTTGGAAAGGTGAGATCATGGATGATTTCCTTAATTGGTTTTTTATTTTTGTTTAGCGATATTTGTAATTTCATATAACTAAAATAAAATAGTCACTTCAGAAGAAAAGAACAGTTTATATTTCTTTACACTGAAATGTTAGCAGTTTCTCAGATCCACTTTCCTTCAAACCTTTGGAACCCAGCATAAGAAGAGAAGCACTGGATGCCTAGAAAGCTAAAGAGATAAAAAAGGAAAAGGGGGAAGAGGATTAAAAGGTACAAACTTTCAGTTATAAAATAAAAAATTCACAGGGAGGAAAAATACAACATATGGAATACAGTTAATCATATTGCAATAACCTTACATGATGACAGATAGTAACCACATTTGTGGTGAACATTTAAGAATGTAGAAGATTGTTAAATCAATATGTTGTACAACTGAAACTAATAGAATACTGTATGTCAACTATACTTCAGTAAAAATTTAAAATCTAAAAAGAGAAAAGAGATCTTTAAATAAAAAAAGAAGTCAAGAAGTGCTCACTTCATTTATTTCCTAATTTTCCTCAGGGCTAATCCTTTGGACTAAAAACTTCTGGGTCAATCTTACATGTGTGATAGACAAACCATGCCCCCAAGAAAAATGCAGTGTGAAGAGATTTTTAGGTTTCTAGCCCCTTTCTCCTTTGTTTAAAATGTTCTTCTGACTTGCTGTTCTAAGTACCCAATAAGTACAACAAAACTATCTGATACACTCTTAAAAGTCTGAAATAAGGCAACAGTTATGCAACATGGAGTGCTTATTTATGTATAATGCTATCAGCACTTCCTGCTTAAAACAGGAAGGAAGAGAAGGACTGACAGTTATAAAACCAAAATGAGCAAAATGATGAGTCTTCTTTATCTCAGGAACAAAAACACAGAGCCTTACAGGTACCATTTTTACTACTCCTGATTACTGCTTGTTTGTTTTTTTAAACGATATCGTATTCAAGACAGCCTGGAGATTGAATGGTCATCAGATACAAAAACAAAAAACAGAATCAGACATGTAAATACAGAGAACCAAATAATGGTTACCAGAGGGAAGGGCTACCAGAGGGGATGGGCAAAATGGGTTAAGAAGAGTAGAATAAACAGGTTTTCAGTTATGGAATGAATAAGCCGCAAGAATAAAAGGCACATCACAGGGAATATGGTCAGTGATATTGTAATAGCATTATATGCTAACAGATGGTAGCTACACTTGTGGTGAGCATAGCATAACATAGAAAATTCAAATCACTATATTCTACACTTGAAACTAAAGCAACATTGTGTGTCAACCATACTCAAATTTTAAAAATTAAGATTTTATTTAGTTAACACAGAAAGAGATCACAAGCAAAGGGAGCAGCAGGCCAACCGAGAAGCATACTCCATGCTGAGCAGGGAGCCCAACACGGGGCTCAATCCCAGGACCCAGAACCCTGGGATCATGACTTGAGCTGAAGGCAGACGCTGAAATGACTGAGCCACCCAGGCACCACAAATAATTTTTTTAATTTTAAAAAGAAGTCAATAATTCTTTAATCTATTTGCAAATTGAATTTGACCTCAATATAGTTACCATCTGATTGTGTTGTGCATGTAGAAATTTTATTGACAATAAGAATAAACAAACAATATTCATGAAAAGTCCAAAGAGGAAAAAAAAGTGCTTCATTTAGAAATCAAGTGGACACGAGAACCATTTCAGAGGAGGGAAGACACCGATAATATCTTTATGCAAATGAGAAAGTTCACCATTCTCTAACAAGAGCATTTCTCCTCCAACACTAAGCTAATAACAAAAAAAGGATCTCAGAATTTGACAATGCATTCCTATTTTTAAAGTGCTTTCACAAACTTCATTTGATCAACAGTGAGAAACTGAAAAACAACAGTTCAAACACTATGTTAAGAGATGTAACAAAATTAATCAGTTTATGTCCCTGAGCACCAGATAAACCTTTACTCCTCATCCTATTAAGTGTATTTTCCTTCTGTACAAAAAATGTTCAACCAATAAGAAACCACACATTTGTCCCTTTTCCTTTCCCACAATTTTTCTTTATGGGTGAAAAATTAATTGTTATGTACGGTTTCATGGAACCAAAGGCAACCTGTAAACTGACAAAGTAAATTTGAGGTTGATCCATAAAAGTATGTTCCAAATCAAAAATCATGAAATTAAACAAACTAATCCTTTTGTTCCATAACCATATCTATTATACTTTCAGGGATTCAGCTTAACCCCATGAGACAAATACTATCTTTTGTGTTCTTTTAAGAACAGGAAAAAAAAATATTCATTTTTGTTAGTTTGTTTTAGTCAAGGTCAAAGCTTTGACTAGCCAATCTAGGTACCTAGTGAGGAGCCTTTTGGACTAAACTGGGATGTACATATTTATTAGGACATAATCAATATCAAGTAAAGCACTTTTGATCACCTGAAAGCAACAGTAAAAAAAAAAATTACAAGGGCGCCTGGGTGGCTCGGTCAGTTAAGCATCTGCCTTCAGGTCAGGTCATGATCCTGTGGTCCTGGAATAGAGCCCCATGTCAGGCTCCCTGCTCAGTGGGGAGCCTACTTCTCCCTCTTCCTTTTCCCCTCCCCCCTGCTCATGCACTCTCTCCCTCACTCACTCTCTCTCTCAAATAAATAAATAAAATCTTTAAAAAATTACAAAAAACTGTAAATTGGAAAAGCTGTGGAAATATCACTGAAAAAAAATCAAGATTTTATTTTGTATTCAAATTTGTTCCTAGTATTTACTTAGGGTTGGCTCAGTTGTACAAACCACCAAAACACCAAACCAGCAAGCTAAGATGTGGGAAAGTTCTTAACATTCCAAACCAGAAGTCATTCTTTAGGACAGTGTCTACTTCCTGGTGGGTAAGTTTAAAATATAATAACTCGAGTGAGCAAAAAACCCATACTTTGAATAAAAATAAAGCTATATTTATTGGACACATTATTTGTGTCAGACACATTTGCACTTAAGCCTTGTAGCAACCCCATGAGGTAGTGTAATTATTGGCCCCATTTTACAGACCAGGAGTCTAAGGAGCATAGAGGTTGGATAATTTATCCAAGATCACAAATAATAAATGATGGGACCAACACTCAGCCCAGATCTGTCTCCAAAGTCTACACTATTAACTACTAGTGCATACAACCTCTCAGAATATAGTTATTTCTGCTACCCACCACATCCTCTAAAGGAGGGGTTCTGAAAGGGATAAGAGGAATCACTAAAAATATTATTTACTTGCTTCAAAATTTTCCCTGGTCTAGTTCTGTTTGAATTTTTTGAAAGTGAAGGTGTCCTAGTAACAGAGGTGAAGCTAGGTTAAGGCCTAGACCCTCAAGTCAAATGTTTAAGTCACTTTCTTTTCTTGGCTAGAGAATTGATTGGTCCCCGCTGAAATAAAGGAAATATACCAAAGGCAGCTTCTAAGCATGTCCCTGGAGGATTCCCCCTGAAACTTGGAAATAACAATGAGGTTGTGTGTATGGCTATTTATTCACAAGTTCTTTCACATGCATTAGCTCTCTCTGATTCCCAGTGAAGTGATGTAGTGGCAATTATTAATCCTTTATTGTTGTTAATTATGAACGGGAAAACTGAGGCTCAGAAAATTCAAATGACTTGCTCTCTTCCAGGTCACACCAAAAGTGATGTAGCCACAATAAGCCCAGGTCTTGGGACTCCATTTTCAAGTCAAATGACTGTTTTCACTTCACCTTCAGAGATCTCCAGTAACTTAGTTTTACAAATAATACTTCATTGGCCCATACACACAGCAAACACACACAAATATGACTGGCAGATAGTGTCATTGTGGCAAACTTACCTCCAGATATAAAAGTGGGCTTTTGCAACTAGATCCTCAATGGCATTAATTCCCTACCCTTGGATTATAACACCCTACCGTGGTCCAAAATTATTGCCAAAGTTAACCAAATTTCTCTCAAAAAATTTTTATTTATGAGAACTCATGCAATATTTCAGGTGAAAAATAGCACTGTGCAGAAGATGAAGGAGAAATAGTTAATGGAATAATTTTATCTGCATATTACCTTATAGTTTATAAAGCCTTTATATGGCCTTCATTTTAAATTTTGTCTTCCAAATTATTTAAATTCTCGTTAGTTAGCATATAGTGCAATGTTGGTTTCAGGAATAGAATTAAGTGATTCATCACTTACATATAATACCCAGTGGTCACCATAACAAGTGCCCTCTTTAATACCCAACACCCATTTAGCCCATCCCCCACCCACCTCCCCTCCATCAACCCTCAGTTTGTTCTCTACCATTGAGTCTCGTATGGTTTGCTTCCCTCCCTCTCTCTCTCTTTTCCCCTTCACATATGCTCATCTGTTTTGTTTCCTAAATTCTACATATTAGTAAAATTATATGGCATTTGTCTTTCTGTGAATGATTAATTTTGCTTAGATTAATACACTCCAGCTCCATTCATGTCTTGAAAATGGCAAGATTTCATTCTTTTTGATGACAGTGTAATATTCCATTATATATATATACCACCTCTCCTTTATCTGTTCATCAGTCGATGGACACAGACTCTTTCCATAGTTTGGCTACTGTTGATAATGCTGCTATAAACATCAGGGTGCATGTACCCCTTTGAATCAGTATTTTTGTATCCTTTGGGTAAATACCTAGTTGTGCAATTGCTGGATCATAAGGTGCTTCTATTATCAACTTTTTGAGGAACATCCATATTCTTTTCAAGAGTGGCTGCACCAGGTTGCATTCTCACCAACAGTGTAAGAGAGTTCCCCTTTCTCTGTATCACCCCAACATCTGTTGTTTCCTTGTTATTAATTTTAGCCATGTCAACAGGTGTGAGTTGTGTCTCATTGTAGATTTGATTTGTATTTCCCTGATGATGAGTGATGTTGAGCATCTTTTCATATGTCTGTTAGCCATCTGTATATCTTCTTCGGAAAAATGTCTATTCATATCTTTTGCCCATTTTTAAATGGATTATTCAGTTTGGGGGTATAGAGTTTGATAAATTCTTTATAGATTTTGGACCCTTTATCATCAGATATGTCATTTGCAAATATCTTCTCCTATTCCATAGGCTGTCTTTTAGTTTTGTTGATGGTTTCCATCATTGTGCAGAAGCTTTTATTTTGATGAAATTCCAATAGTTTGTTTTTGCATTTGTTTCCCTTGCCTCAGGAGACTTACCTACTAAGATGTTCCTACAGCCAATGTCAAAGAGGTTGCTGCCTTTGTTCTCTATGGTTTTAATGGTTTCCTGTCTCATAGTTGGGTCTCTTATCCATTTTGAATTTATTTTTGTGCATGGCGTAAGAAAGTGGTCCAGTTTCATTCTTCTGCGTGGTGCTTTCCAGTTTATCCAATACCATTTGTTGAAGAGACTGTCTTTTTTCCATTGGATATTCTTTGCTGCTTTGTCAAAGATTAGTTGACAATATAGCTGTGGATCCATTTCTGGGTTTTCTGTTCTGTTCCATTGACCTGTGTGTCTGTTTTTGCACAAGTACCATACTGTCTTGATCACTACAGCTTTGTAATATAACTTGAAGTCCAGAATCATGATGCTTCCAGCTTTGCTTTTCTTTTTCAGGATTGTTTTGGCTATTTGGGGTCTTTCGTGGTTCCATACAAACTTAAGGATTGTTTGTTCTAGCTCTGTGAAAAATGCTAATGGTATTTTGATGGGGATTGCATTAAATGTGTAGATTGCTTTGGGTAGTATGGACACTTTAACAATATTTGTTCTTCCAATCCATGAGCATGGAATGTTTTTCTACTTCTTTTTGTCTTCCTCAGTTTCTCTCATAACTGTTCTATAGTTTTCAGAGTACAAGTCTTTTACCTCCTTGGTTAGATTTATTCCTAGGTATCTCATAGGTTTTGGTGCAATTGTAAATGGGATCGATTCCTTGATTTCTTTTTCGGCTGTTTCATTAATGGTGTATAGAAATGCAACAGATTTTTGTACATTGATTTTATATACTCTAACTTTACCGAATTCATTTATTAGTTCCAACAATTTTTTGTTGGAGTCTTTGAGGTTTTCTACATAGAGTATCATGTCATCTGCAAATAGTCCAAGTGTGACTTCTTCCTTGCTGATTTGGATACATTTTATTGTTTTTGTTGTCTGATTACTGTGGCTAGGACTTCCAGTACATCTTAAATAGTGATGGTGAAAGTGGATGTCCCTGTCCTGTTTTTGATCTTAGGGGGAAAGCTTTCAGTTTTTCCCCATTAAGGATGATACTAGCTGTGGGTCTTTCATATATGGCTTTTATGACATTGAGCTGTGTTCCATCTATACTACTTTGTTGAGGATTTTTATCAAGAATGGATGCTGTATTTTGCCAAATACTTTTTCTGCATCCATTGAGAGGATCATGATTCTTATCCTTTCTTTTATTAATGTGGTGTATCACATTGACTGATTTGAGAATATTGAACCATCCTTGCAGCCCAGTAATAAATCCCACTTGATCACAGTGAATGACTTTTTAAAAATACTGTTGGATTTGATTTTCCAGTATCTTGTTGAGAATGTTTGCATCCACGTTCATCAGGGATATTGGCCTGTAATTCTCTTTTTTAGTGTGGTCTTTGTCTGGTTTGGGGATCAAGGTAATGCTGGCCTCATAGGAGATTGGAAATTTTCTTTCCATTTCTGTTTTTTTTGAAACAGTTTGAGAAGTATAGGAATTAACTCTTCTTCAAATGTCTGGTAGAATTCCCCTGGGAAACCATCAGGTCCTGGACTTTAGTTTCTTTGGAGATTTTTGATTATTGATTCAATTTATTTCCTGGTTATGCAGCTGTTCAAATTTTCTATTTCTTCTTGTTTCAGTTTTGGTAGTTTGTATGATTCTAGAAGTAATTTGTCCATTTCTCCCAGACTGTCTGGTTTGTTGCCATACAATTTTTATAATATTATTTTCTGATTATTTGTATTTCTGTGCTGTTGGTTGTGTTCCCTCTCCTTCATTCATGATTTTATTTATTTGGGTTCTTTCTCTTTTCTTTTTGACAAGTCTGGCTAGAGGTTTATCAAGTTTGTTAATTCTTTCAAAGAACAAGCTCTTAGTTTCATTCATCTGTTCTACTGGTTTTTTGTTGTTGTTTCTATATCATTTATTTCTGTTCTAATCTTTATTATTTCCATTATGCACCTGTCTTTAGGCTTTATTTGCTGCTCTCTTTCTAGCTCCTTTAGATGTAAGGTTAGGTTGTGTATTTGAGACTTTTCTTGCTTCTTGAGGTAGGGCTGTATTGGAATATATTTCCCCTCTTAGGACTGCCTTTGCTGCAATATAAGGGTTTAAGACTGTCATGTTTTCATTTTCATTTCCTTCCATGTATTTTTTTATTTCTTCTTTAATTTCCTGGTTAACTCATTCATTCTTTAGTAGGATGTTCTTTCACGTGCATGTATTTGTGGTCCTTCCTGATCTTTTCTTGTGGTGTACTTCAAGGATCATAGTACTGTGGTCTGAAAATATGCATGGCATGACCTCAATCTTTTGTACCTGTCAAGGCCTAAATTGTGATCTATTCCAGAGCATGTTCCATGTGCACTCAAAAAGAATGTGTATTCCTCTGCTTTAGGATAAACTGTTCTGAATATATCTGTTACATCCATCTGGCCCACTGTGTCATTCAAAGCCATTGTTTCCTTGTTGATATTCTGCTTAGATGATCTATCCATTGCTCTAAGTGTGGTGTTAATATCCCCTACTATTATTGTATTATTAACAATGAGTTTCTATATATTTATTATTAATTGATGTATATATTTGGATGCTCCCAAGTTGAGGGCATAAGTACTACAATTGTTAGATCTTCTTGATGTATAGACCCTTTATTTATGATAATGTCATTCCTCATCCCTTATTACAGTCTTTGGTTTAAAATTTAGTTTGTATGTCTCTCATTTTATTTAATTTTTAAATTCTATAAAATAGAGAGAGCTGATATTATTATCATTTTTTGGACTCTGGCCATGGGTATTTATTTTATTTTATTTTTATTTTTTTAGTAATTTTTATTTTGTTACATTAGTCACCATACAGTACATCCCCAGGTTTTGATGCAATGTTCCATGATTCATTATTTGTGTATAACACCCAGTGCACCATGCAAGATGTGCCCTCCTTAATACCCATCACCAGCCTATCCCAATCCCCCACCCCCCTCCCCTCCAAAGCCCTCAGTTTGTTTCCCAGAGTCCACAGTCTCTCATGGTTCATTCCCCCTTCTGTTTACCCCCCCCTTCGTTCTTCCCTTCCTTCTCCTACTGAACTTCCTATTTCCTATGTTCCATAAATGAGTGAAACCATATGATAATTGTCTTTCTCTGCTTGACTTATTTCACTTAGCATAATCTCCTCCAGTACTTCTTTTTCTTGTCTGATTGCTGTGGCTAGGACTTCCGGTACTATGTTGAATAAAAGAGGTGAGAATGGACATCCTTATCTTGTTCCTGACTTTATGGGAGAAGCTCCCAGTTTTTAACCATTGATTATGATTAAAACCTATTTTAAAGCCATGCTGTTCAATGCAATAGCCACTAACCACATATGGCTATGAGTATCTGGAAGTTGGCTAGTGTGATTGAAGGACAGAATTTTGTATTTTATTATATTAATTTATAGTTTGGTTTAAATAACCACATGTGGCTAGTGGCTACCATATTGGACAGCACAGTATATTGTAGGGATATTGACTTCAGTGACCTGTACAATGTGTCCTAGGTGGTCCATGTTATTCTTTTCAATAGATTTCATTCAAACTCATCTGAAATTCTGTTACTGTACCCTGACATCTCCAGAAATGATAATCCAGGATTGTTTTAAACTCATGGGCCGGGCGCTGAGGCAGTAAAAGGGAAAGTGTTCAAAGCCATATTTTCACAGCTAGACTGATATTTTTTCTTTTTCTATTTAAATTCAATTTAGTTAACATATAATGTATTATTAATTGCAGAGGTAGAATTTAGTGATTCATCAGTTGCATATAACACCCAGTGCTTATTACATCAAGTGCCTTCATTAATGCCCATCACCCAATTACCTCAACTCCCCACCTAGCTCCCCTTCAGCAACCTTCAGGTTTTTTTCCTATAGTTAAGAGTCTCTTATGGTTTTCCTCCTTGTTTTAATTTTTATTTTATTTTACCTTCCCTTCCCCTATGTCCATCTGTTTTGTTTCTTAAATTCCACATATGAATGAGATCATATGGTATTTAGACTGGTATTTTTTTATTGTCTTTGGGTTTCCACATGCTGAAATGAAAGGATGAATCAAGTCTATCCCAGTCTCTGTGAATGAATGTACATGTGTGTATATCACTGTGGTATGAGTATAGTAACACTCTTTATCTTCCTTTCAAAAGTGCCATTAGTAGTCCCCCTTCTGTTTACCCCTCCTTCTCCTACCTATCTTCCTATTTCTTATGGAGAGACTGTGGACTCTGGGAAACAAACCGAGGGCTTCAGAGGGGAGGGGGTGGGGGATTGGGATAGGCCAGTGATGGGTATTAAGGAGGCACATATTGCATGGTGCACTGGGTGATATATGCAAGTAATGAATCATGGAACATTGCATCAAAAACTGGGGATGTGGGGCGCCTGGGTGGCGCAGTCATTAAGTGTCTGCCTTCGGCTCAGGGCATGATCCCAGCATTCTGGGATTGAGCCCCACATCAGGCTTCTCTGCTAGGAGCCTGCTTCTTCCTCTCCCATTCCCCTTGCTTGTGTTCCCTCTCTCGCTGGCTGTCTCTGTCAAATAAATAAATAAAATCTTTTTAAAAAAACTAGGGATGTACTGTATGGTGACTAATATAACAAAGTAAAAATTATTTTAAAAAAAACAAAAAAACAAAACACAAAAACAAAACAAAAAAAAGTGCCATTAGTATCGATTGTGAATTACAACTGAATTAGAATTTCAGTTCTGGAAGAAAAAAAATGACTCCTCTTGGTTTTGTGGTAAAATGAATACATCTTGATAAAGTCTCTTTCTCTCTTCCCTCAGTTTCCTCATCTCTATTATAAGAGAGTTGGACTAGATTTATTTATTTGACACACCAAGCAAGGCAGTAAGCTAATATCTTGGGACAAAATCATCAGTTAGACCTGTGATACCCACAGGAATTCAATTGAATAAAAAATCTAAACAAAATTATTTTGAGATCGCTTTTCAGCTCTGTGAGCCCAGGTAAGCTATGAATCTTGTGGCTCATAGTTAATGTGTGAATGTTGTATGACTCAAAAATCCTTCCTTCTACCCAAGTCCTACTTCATTAAGGCAGAGCCCCCATCCAACTACATGTTATTCCCCCTCTTCCTAACCATTCCCTACTTGATCCTGTCCAACTCAGTGATAAAGTAAGTACTGATAGAGTCTGGGGAAATGAGAAAGAGTAGTGAGGAAACAGCAAGGGCATCAGTTTGAGCATTTGACCATTTCCTGGAATGATAAAAAATGTTAGGATAAATATGTAATGAAGATAAACAGAAAGGAGAATAAAAGATGGAAATGTGAAGGAAGGAGATAAGTAATCCTCAGTCAATTATACCAAACATGGTGTAAACTGATACAGCTATACAGGAGAAAGACCCAATTGGGGATGGGTGGAGCACTGCCCTTCCCAACACTCAGGAAGCAGAGAAGCAGCTAAGGGAGGAAATAAGTAGGGGAGCACACAGGAGCAGCACAGGGCATCCCCTCTCTGTTACAGCTATTGTGGTCTTATTTTGAAGATCAAATATATAACCCCTTTCTCTTTACTTCCTTATCTGAGTATAAACTTTTCCACCATAGCTCAAGATGACTGTAACAGTCCAGACTAGAGGGGAACTGATAACTCATCCTCTGCCTCCCTTATTAACTTTCCCCTGGGTCTCTGAGGATCCAAACTCAGCTGAAGAAATTCTAGTTATAATGTCACTTTAGTTAGTAAAACTCCCCAGGGGAGGATTAAAGAGTCTGGTATTGGATCCAAATGTTATCTCCTGCTTTAATTTGCTTGGATGTCCTTTTCCTCCACCCACTACCATAGGTATGAATTCCATGAAAGAAAAAGATTTCAAAACTCTTAGTGCCCTGGCCCCAGGTTTCCTGTGATACAATTCAGGTACCTACAGGTGCGAAGTTTGAGTAAATGGCTTTGTTTCTGCAGCAAGTAGCAAGCCAGAGGGCTATTGCTGGGTTCCCGTTTTACTGAGTACCAAATTATTAGTTATGGGACCGTGCTTAAAAGCTGTTAAAATGAACATATTTATACCCATCCCCATATAGTCCACCTTAATGTAACAATATAATTGATGTAACCAACTCACACCAAGGTCTCATACATTTTGTTCATAACATCAAGATGCCACCCCAAGCTCCAATCAAGACAGCAGTCTGCTATGTCCTTATTCTCCGGAAGACAGACAGAGCATCACACCATTCCAACAACCCAGAGCCTAGCCAAAATCTAGTATTTACCTGCCTTCCAAATTCCTAACACAGGACCACTGACAGCAAGCCCAGTCATTCCAGGTCATTCTCAGTGTGACAGAAAAAAAAAAAATACCTTAATCTAGTGGAGGTAATGTCTGTTGTGGGGATTTCATGAAATGAAACTCAAACTAAGACAATCATTTTCCAAAACATAAGGCACAAAAAAGAAAAAGGCTCTTTAGAGTGTGGATAGAGGCACAAGTATGAAAAAGGAAAGAGAGGCAGAGAGAAAGAGAGAAAGGGGGAGAGGGAAGCAGGGAGAGGGGAATGAAATTTATCTTGCCTAAAACCAGATTTCACATAATGGCAGTTAGATTAGCATATACTGGTAAGATTATCTTTCTCTGCCTAAAAATACTCTAACCACCGCCCCCAAGTCATAAAAATTAGAGAGAACTAAGCTGGACAGAGTATACTCCTTCCTGCTTCCCATCTCAAAGCAGCTACAAGATTTCCTGAGGATCCTGTTGCTGGAATGAGGCATAAAAGCTTATATACATAACAACTTGCAAGTCTCCAGTTTCTAGCCTTCTTCCTTCCCCCTGCCTTCCCCTCTCCGACTTTGCACCAGAGAAGCCAAATTTAGGCGTGCTTTACAGTTTGAGGACTGATCTGAAAGAGGAAGAAGAGTCTGTATACATTGGCTAGCATATGTGCCCTGCCCTCTTTCTTCTTGAAAATCGCAGCAACCCATCTTTTCAAAGAAGCTTGTCTAAAGAACAGACACCCCGTAAATGGAGTGTGCTTTCAGGGCCCTTCAGGGTATTCAGATTCACTGTGCAGCTCACCAAGAAGGTTAGCTCTCCAAGGGACGAGTAGATTGGATTTAATGAAGACTTGGAGCTTGCTTCTGAGAATAAATGCAAAAGGACCCCCAACGGTCAATCTTGAAGGTAGAAGGTAAGATTTGATATTTCAATGCTCTGACTAAAACAGCCTGTAGTAAAATTCGGCTGTTGGTAGATTTTAGCAAATTCCCAGGAGTTTGGGGATAACTAATCCGCCTTGCCTGCTTTAAATTAAGCTGCTACTGTAAATTCTTTCTGCTTTATTTATTGGGCAGATATCTGATAACTAATCAGTCTGTCAACAAGTATTTCTCAGTGCTTCTGCTAACAGCTCAATGTGGCAAAATAGAGAGGGGTTACTACCCAATCCTCCAGCACCTTTGCAATTAAATTAGAAATAGAAGACACAGTTTAGAATCCTATTTTAAGGGCTCAACAGGGTTTCTCTAATCTGTAGTGGCAGTTTCTTTCATTATGGAAAGAAAATAGTGACTGACAAAAGTAAAACCAATACTGAAGAATGACCTGGTATATTTACAAAGTAGTTTCATATTCATTATCCCACTTGAACCTCTCAACATCCTGCACTTTAGACAGGGTGAGTGTTACTATCCCCGTTTTGCAAACAAGGAAACAGACTCAGAGGCATTAACAAATTTTCTAACACCATACAACTAGAAATTTACAAGTTCCAACTAGCCACTGCAAATAGAAAGGTCTCACAACTATAAATGAATATAAGGAAGTTGCATGATCTATTAGTAACTTAGACATATCTGACATAGACCAGGTTTACACAGAGCCAACCCACTTCATACATTTCAATCAAAATCTTTGGCCAGGAGCATAATTCTATTTAGCAGCAAAGAAGCTGTTTTCAAGGATAAACAAAAGAAAAAAACCCTTAAATTTAATGATTCTGCCTTTCAGGGCTCTGATTATTTTGAAGGCTAGAAAGAGGCCATGACATCATAAATTTATCAGCTGATTATTCTAAAACAAAATGTAAGTAAAGCAGGACTTAGGACTGCGTGTGTTTCCAATATATTGGTGAAATTTGCTTCTAGACAATTTTAAGTTTACGGTATCTATTGCAATCATTCACAAATATTTTCTATTGTTGTTTTACTATTAACTGCCCAATTAGAACTAAAAGTGGTCTCTGTTTACATAGCAAATAAATGACCTCAGGTACCACATTTATATCTTTAATACACCCTTAATAAAAACTGCTCCCCAGGTTCCCATAATATTTAAATGACTGCACTAGCTAATCAGTCCCTGCAAATTACATAAATGACCCTGGGAGTCAGTGAACCCAAACAGAAGAGGTTAAAGAAAGTTTTCAGATTGAGTCCAGTCCAAATTCAGAATATTGGTGTCTTCCTAGCCCAGAATCATCAATTTCATTTTTTACTACTTTTTCTCTCTTATCGTTAATCAAACTTTTGATGTGCTTAGGAAGTACTTATCTGGGATAAAAGCAAGATTCTTCCATGGTGCAGAAAATAATAAATTTGCCTTTGCAGGATCACTGATAATAAGGGATTAAAGGGATGGCACCGATCCTTAAAAAACATACCTAATCTTAAGCATTTGATGCCATGAAAACTAACTATCATAATCTCTTAAATAACATAGCTCTGCATGGACCTCTACTTTGATCCATTTTGTTATTTCTTATGTTCTTGTTAAAATATCTCAAATCTGTTATAATCCAGTTAAACAAGTGTCAGTTAAGCTCAATACTTTGTGTGGCACAAAGGTAAGATATAGTTCCTGCCCTTGGGGAATTTACAATTTTGGTGCGTATACAAGACCTATAGAACATAAAAATATGAGACAATAAACCAATGTTATGTGGGGTTTGGAGGTTTTTTGTTTGTTTTATTTTAAAGATTTTATTTATTTATTTGTCAGAGAGAGAGAGTGCACAAGCGGGGAGAGTGGCAGGCAGAGGGAGAAGCAGGCTCCCCGCTGAGCAAGGAGCCTGATGCGGGACTCCATCCCAGGACCCCGGGATCATGACCTAGCAGAGCCGAAGGCAGACGCTTAACTGACAGGCACACAGGCACCCCACAACGTTATGCTTTTAATGATAAAGGAGTTTATGGAAGTAAGAGAGCAGTGGGCTGGGCTGAATGGAGAAGGCTTCATAGAGGAGGTAAAATGAGATAGCCCTAAAAGAATATCTAGGATATGGGACCATGCTAAGCAAACTTTCTGTGCACAAAGTAAGTCAATATATGTTGCTTGAATTCAATTCTAGTCACAGAAATATCAGAAATATATTGTATCAAGAATGAATTTGGCACCTGCGGTGATTTTGACACCTACAAGCTACACCAACGAGCCTAATCTGGATAGGGTGAGGGGATTGAGTTGAGGAGTAACAGAAAATAAATTTGGATAGAAATGTAAGACCAGATTATCAAACATTGAATTCCAGGCACTTTTTAACGGGAGATCATATCAACAAAATTGAATAAATGAGAATATGATGGAAAAGTGTTTTTATTAGATGAATCTGGCAGAGTTTCACAGGCCTGACTACATTTGATAAAACTGGAGCTGGAAAAGCTCACTTAAAGAGTAGAAATTAATGCAGCTATAGGCTAGGTTGGTGGCAGTGGAAATGGAATGGAGAAAAACTCAAGAAGACATTCAACAGGAATAATAGATGGAAGTTGGTGGGTGATTAGATATAGGCAGCATAGAAAATTCAGAGCTATCCCTGAAATTTTGAACCCGTGGGATCTGGACAGGGGTGCTACTACTATTCATAGAATTAGGTAACTTGGAGATGGAAGTGGGGAGTGTAGGACATGATGAGTTCTGGTTTTGACCTATTGAGTTTAAGGAGATGGCAAAATTTTCAAGTAATAATGTCTTATGATGTTGGAAACAATGGCCCCGAATATGAGTGATGAGTAAGTGGTAGAGGCCCAAGTTAAATCTGAGGAGTGCGACAGCCAAGGCCATAAAATTGGCTCATCTTAGAGAAAGCAAATCTGAGATGACCGAAGACTGAAACTTGTGCAGTTCATATAGTTTTGGTCAAGCGAAAGAAGAGAGTCCTGAGAAATAAGAGCCACCGAAATAAAATTCTTCTCCTCCAAATATACCAAGAGTCTTCAGAGAAGGTATCAGGTTATTTATTCTTTTAAACTTCCTCTTCCCAACAATAATCAGCATAGTGCCTCATACGTACCATGAGCACCCAATAAATATTAAGTCATTCTAATACAAATAAGCATGGAGATAGTTTGCTTCAAGTTATCTTTCAAATTGGACTCTGTCATAAACTCTGCAACATAATAGTGGCATCTTTAAACTACCTTGCTGTGTGGATTTCAATGGGAAGAAAACTGGGCCAGCATAACCAGGAGTTCATCCTGGATTTGCCTTTTAATCAGCTGTGTGTTCTCTAGCAAGTTATTGAATACAGTATTTCTTGATTTCCTCATGTATCCAATGTAATAATGAGCTTATAGAGATATTTTTCAGATCTGCTAAAATGATAATATGAAAGCAACTTGAAAATACAAACCACCATCTAAAAGTATTTTGTTTAAATTCCATCCCAGGAGAATAAGACACATAACAAAATTGATTCCATGTGGAGGGAGTAGGGCCAGTTACTTTCTGCTTCCAATACTACACTTCTTTTTTTTTGTTTAAGATTTTATTTATTTATTTGACAGAGAGAGAGACAGCCAGTGAGAGAGGGAACACAAGCAGGGGGAGTGGGAGAGGAAGAAGCAGGCTCCTAGCGGAGGAGCCTGATGTGGGGCTCGATCCCATAATGTCGGGATCACGCCCTGAGCCGAAGGCAGACGCTTAACCGCTGTGCCACCCAGGCGCCCCCCAATACTACACTTCTAAACAGTGACCTCATGCTAAGTGAGCATCGGCAATCTCATCCTACTCGTAGGACATCAGTAGGAGCCAACTCTCTGGTTACCACTACTTCTACCATACCTGTGCAAGCTTCAATGTGAAGGCCAATTTGCTGATTTGCATTGAGGAAATACAACTGCTAAGAAGTCTAATATACTCATAGCAGGTGGTGGTGCATCCTCATCCTTACAGAAAAGGCAACAGAGTAAGCCATTTACCCTGATTCGATAAGTCCAGACGTCTTTGGTCCATTAATTCATGTTACAAAACTGGTGCTAATTATAATTACTTTTGCTTTCTACTGATAACTCTTCATAGGTTGGTAGAAAAGACCACTGTTTAAACAAGTTGTGCACTACAAAACTCATCTATCCTGCTTCTTCATTCCGTCCCATTCCACTCCCTCCCATCATAATTCCTCTTTTGTTTATGTCCCACCAGTTTTTCTTCAGTATTTAGGAGAGAAAATATAAAGAAAAATCTTTAAATGTTAGTTAGAGAGGGGCCCTGGAAGAAATAGGGGGAAAGAGACAAAACGGAAAAGTAAACATAGACCCTTGAGCACTTAAACAGAGTTGATTTTCCTTTTGATGAATAAAATGTCATTACCACATTTGCAGTGTTTGTAGAATCAATACATCCCAGACATTTGAGTGTCTACTTAAATGTAGCTAATGGAAAAGGAAAAGGAGCTGAGAACTAGACTTAGAATCCCCTGGAACAGACTTTCTTCTATTTTCTATCAATCCCTCTTTTAAAAAGGAAAGAAAAATCCAGTTTGGAATCACATTTTGAGATATCTAACTTACTGAGATTCCTCATCTATTTCAGATTAACAGTCTTTGTTTTTACATACAGTTGTCCTTGTGTTGTCATGGATTTAACATAAGTGGAATTAAGCTAACAGTAACAACACTCGGACATCTTTGATACCTCTATATACTCATTGCAAAGTTCCTAGGAATTTCAGGCCTCAGAAAATGTAAAAAGCTTCTTTTCATTTCAAATTGGTTACCTATTATGTTTAATCTGAATTTGGATTTTGATTTAAGACAAAGTCTTTCAATAAAAAACAGTCTCCTAGAGAACAAGGATCCTGCTTCTAAAATCCAGGCATCTAAATTCCAAGAAGTTAGAAGCAGGCCTCAGAGTCAGCTGTGAGCAATGGCCTCAGAAGTTAGGGGGATTCCAAGTTGCTGGTAATTAAACAGAGACTGAACAGGCATGCCTGTAAGAAAGTAGGCCCTCTAGTTAGTGCTTTACAAAAAGTTCAAAAGTATGTAAGCTGTCTGTAACATATTTCTATCACCCAGACTAGGGGTAGAACTATCTTCCCATTGTGCAGTCCCACCAACACCCATGCATTCCTCAATAGCTCTATTGCTATTTTGTAACTTGCATTTTCCTTCAGGTCTATTCTTATGCATCACTTTATTCTGATTATACAGGATAAAACATTTGTGTCACAGTATTATGTAAAGGGACATACTGTGTCATTAGCTCTGAATGCCACAGTCCAGGTTCTTTCTGGGTTTAACACTGTCCTTGGTTTGGAATCCAGCTGTCTGGCAAGAGTGGCCCAATTTGATTGGTGCAATATTCTCCCCTTAAGGATAGATTAGCTATCTAAGAAAAAACATTTTAGAGTTGTCAACAATGCAATATTGACTCCCCTGTAGTTTCTATTACCAGTGAGAATGTTGCTAAGCATTTTCATGGAAATGCCAAGTTAAAAAGCTACTTATTGTGACAGTAAGGCTGTCTGATGACAGGCAGGTCTTTCTACTCCCCTCCCCAAAACTATTTTTTGCCATGGAAGAAAGCCTCTGGAATCATTAGTACAAGCCTGGTTGTTTATAGATTAAAACCCCATAAAGGATATGTAGCTTTACTCCAATTAATGACCAATCACTCAATAAACATTTTTTGCACATTTTCTATGTGCAAAACATTATGATAGGCTAGGTTTTGGGATCACAGAACTTAAGAAAAAAAAAGCTGGACTTTTTTTCTCTCACCCTATAGAAGTTTACAATGTACCTAGGGAGACAAGATTCCTACACATTACAAGCTACAGTAGAATACTGACTGGTACAGGCAATAACCATAATACAAATTGAAAGAAGAGAGATATGAGTGTAGAATGGAGTGGTCAAAGTAGGTGTCAGGAAGTGGAACCTGAGCTGAGCCTAGTACGAGAAGAAAGAGAGTCATGAAAATTTACATTTGGATAGTGCTTTACAGTTTATAAAACACATATATTTGCTGATTCTCCTATTTATTATGCATCCATTCAACAAACACTTGCTGTACGAGAAGATTAACAAAACATTGTCCCAGTTTACTAACTTGTTGGGGAGAATCTCTTCACAATGTGTGTGCATGTATACATATACGTACATATATGTGTGTGTGTATATTTGTATATAGTCACCACGTTGTACATTTTAAATATCTTATAATTTTATTTCTCAATTATACCTCAATAAAGCTGGGGAAAATTGTCTGTCACCTCCTTGAGCTTACCTTTATAGGATAAACAGCACAACTAACTTTTTCCATTTGACAATAATAGGATACATGGAGAATAGCAAAAAGGGCACTGGGGAGTTGGCCAAAAAAAAGTAGGGCCCCGCTGAGCTGTACTTTCATGAAAATTAAGCTTCCTGCATCTTGCCACTGCTCAGCAGAAGTATCTGCCTCAGAAGACTGAGCCCCAAGTCCCAACCTCCCCCACTTCCTCTTTGGCTTTGGCCCCACCCTCATCACCCCATCCTTGTTGGCAGTCCTCCAACACATGCAGACCATCCGGTGCATGCTAGCATTTACTAGAAAGGTAAAGGAAGTCTTGGGGGAGGCATCAAGCTTAATACAATCATAAAACTACATCCAAATACTGATTTAATCTTTCAGTCTCTCCTGTTGGCTGAATTCAAAAACACTCATCATCAGTTTCACCCAAACCTTATAGTCAGACACATCCTTGAATCTTTGGATTCTCATCAATCTCTGACCTAGACCATTTTTGAACTCTCCTTTAGCCCTAACAAACTATGTTTGCTTTTTTAAAATTTAAATTCAATTATCTAACATATAGTACATCATTAGTTTTTGATATAAGGTTTTGCTTTTTTTTGTTTTAAGCTCTTTGCCTTCTGCCCCTTCCTAAATGTGTGGATTCATCTGCCCCAACCCCTTTACTTTCTTCTCCAGTGATTTGTAGTGTTCATCCACAGGTCATGGTCCCCTATACTCTTTTGGATTTTTCAGGTTTCTTTTTAATAGACTTCACATTGCTAGTGAAGTCCATATTTCACTTCTACTTTACACCATTATCTAGATTCCTGCATAACAGAGCCTGTGTTTCCACACCAAAAACTTACTTCTCCCTTCACCTCCCCAGACACACACTTTGGGGAATTAAGGCACTGTATTACTCAAAGGCACCCAATACCACACAGTTATTCTTCCAAAGTCGCTCAATTATGAGGGGAAGAGAGCAAAACTGAATGAAGCAGACTCGCTGTCATTAATAAAGCCACTGTCTAAATGAATATGACAGACAAGTAATCAAAAAGAGTGATTACAGCACTGCAATAAATGAGATAATAGAACCACAAACTAGGGAACATTTGTAAACAATAACAACTTCAACCTGAATCTTGAAGTATAAGTAGAAATTTACCAAGCTTACCTCTTCGACTATGTAAGGGTGAAAGAGGATACATAGTTTATCTTCAGGTAGACAAGGCATGACGAGATAAGGACCCTGACCTAAGCTGGTGGGAGAAGGCCAGGAGATACTGCAAAATAAGAATCAACAGAACTTTGGGTTCACACATGAGGAATGAGGTCAGGCAAGATCAAATATGACTACCTTGGTCATATTTGCCAAAGTAACTGGAAGACGTTTAATGTCAAAGAAAAAAAAAAAAACAACAGAGAAGTCAGTTGGAACAGTTGATTTGGAAAGGAACATGATATACTTGTCTTTAAGCATGTTGAAATTCAGGAAAAAGCGTAAGATCCAAGAAGAGCAATCTTATAGGCAGTTAAGAGACTATGAAGTTTTAACATATTGGGAGAAAAGGGAGTGACCAAGGGACTGGAAGATTTACTGAAATTTAAAAGTGGTGTAGTGGCAATAAGGGTGTTAGAGAACTGAAAGTCTAGGAGTCTGTGTTCAGAGTGTGGTACACTGGAGTTTAAGATTTCAGTTGTGTGATAATAAATGAAGCTCCAAGTGTGGCCATGGAATGAGTAGGCAAGGTGGAATGTGAATGGATGCTCTAGATACGGAAGTCAAGAAATTTGAAGTCAGTTTACTAGGTTGGTTGTTTACATGGAAGATGTATTATACTTCCTCCCCCCTAATTCTTCTTTCCACATCTAACCTTTCTACTAACCCTCTCCTCACTGTGCCCTCTAGAACCTCCTTTTTTCATTATAAGTTCCCCTATGTCCTAAATCTCTTCAAATAATTCTCCCACCACCTCATTGCCTTATGTGAAACTCGATCCTCCCCATCAAAAGAAAGCTACTTATTTTTCTACATCCTATCTACCGCGAGACCTAGAGAGACTGTTGGATGTCTCCTGGCTTCCTGGTACCACGTTAAACCATTACTTTTCTACCATAACACAAAAGCCATTCACCTATGCCACCCTTTAATCTTCCTTATTAATATCACCATCTATTGACCTCCTGGTTATTTTTCCCTAGCTCACTGAATAACTCAGCATTTGGCTTGTAGTCTCCTTCTCTACCCCCAAATCCTTCTATCATCTTTGTAACTTCATCTTCCTTATTGCCACTACACCACTTCTTAAATTTCAGTAAATCTTCTTCTTCATAGTTTCACTGTTAACCACTCTTTTAGTAGCATCATTCAACTTCCTTACCCTATTGTCCTTCCATAAATTTGCTCTATTACTCCAATCTTATATCAATAAAAGCATTTATATTTTTTTTCTCTCCTAAGCCCAGGCTGTTGATAAATCCCAGGCTGGGATAACTCACAGAATTGTGCACACTGGGGTCATTAAAAACCCACACTCTCTAATTTCTCCTGGGCCTTCAGTCTCTTCACAGTCATATTTCTCTCCCATTTCCCAGAGCTACCATTCAAACCTTCTCCAACTTTCAGAAGACCTGAACCCAAGTGAAGCCCTCTTTTTCTCACCAGACAATATTTTTTTTATTTTACCAAAAAAATTAAACCTCTCAGGATGACCCACCTTTGTCTTTTTTCTCCACTTCCCCTTTCCTTTACAAGTCAGTATTTTTTCTCACTCTGCACCCTCTAATAGCTCTTTATTCCCTAGAAGATAAACTCAAATTCTCTAGAATAGTATGCAATATATTTAATGACCTAGTTCCTGCATTTCTTTCCAACTTGTTTTCTCGCTTTTAAACCCCATAGTCCAATAACGTACAGATACACACACCCAAACATGCACACCTGCACACACCTTTATCTTATATTTCATCCCTGTCACACTGTTATTTTTCCCTACACATGTCAGGCTATTTCTTATCTCCAAGCCTTTGCTTATTCTACTTTCTTCCCCTGCCTAAAATGCTCTTCCTACCTGCCATACTCTTCTATATTTTATGAAGCCTTTACTAACATACATGCACCATTTATATTCCCATTCTGTGTCCTTTATATACTTCTATTACTGCAGCTGTGATGGTGCGGTGAATTAATTTGTTAACACATCTGTGTCTCCCTCTAGTGGAGTGTAAACCTTTAATGGGCAGGGCTTGTATCTTTTTTTTTTAAGATTTTACTTATTTGTTTGACAGAGAGAGACAGCCAGCGAGAGAGGAACACAAGCAGGGGGAGTGGGAGAGAAAGAAGCAGGCTCCCAGCAGAGAAGCCTGATGTGGGGCTCGATCCCAGAACTCCGGGATCACGCCCTGAGCCGAAGGCAGACGCTTAACGACTGTACCACTCAGGTGCCCCTGTATCTTATTTTCTAAAGGTCTAGCACAGAATTGGCATATAGTAAGCAGAGAATACAACCCTTTTAATATGACTAACATATCACAGTAGTACAGAGGATCAAGAAATTTTATTAAGGGTGAGATGGTGTAAGAGATGGTCTTAAAAATAGTTAGAATTACATCTGATAGCAATGAGGAAAAAGAGCATATTAGGAGACAAAATAGCCTAAGCAATGGAAAAGAGACCAAATAAGGGATGAAGCTGGTCATAAGTTCACATTTATATGATATACATATAATAAACAATGGAGAGTGATGCTATAAGGTTAAGATAGACTATTATTGTGGTCTTAAATGGTGCATCAAGCTTAACGTAATAAGTCACTGGAGACCTTTGAAAGGGAAGTGATATTACTAGAACTGTGTTTTAAGATGCATAATCTGGCATAAGTGATAAGGACAGACTGAACAGAAGAGAAAGAAGAAAATCAGAAAGAAAGTTGTAACTTCTAATACTCACTAAAAAGTAGTCCTATATTATAACCAAAGAGAGGACCAAGATGGGCCAATCCTTGGCTTTTGTGCAGTTTTCTACACAACAGCAGTTTGTTCAACTGTCGTGATTTGTACCAGTATATGAGTTTGTCTTATATCAGTGTTTAGTGATAGATCTTGTGTTATCTGAAACTCAACAGTGTTGTGTATTGAAAATAGCAATGGACTGTGAGTCAGGCATCCTGACTTTGCCACTGATTCTGTGTGTTACTTTGGCAATCATTTTATCTTTCTGGGTCATACAGGGACTGGGGTTGGATTAGATGCCTTCTAACTGCTATTCCACCTCTAACATTCTATAAAACTAAGTCATTCAATCACAAACAGAGATTTTAAGGCCAATTCTGGAAGCTTCAGTCAATGGAGTACCTCTGTTTAAAAACTGTTTTCGGTATCATGACACATACTTCCTTATTTATTGACTTGATTACAGTGACCTGGTTTCACCTAACATTTGTGTGAGAACATAGCTATTGTCCCTTCTCATATGGCTCACCCTGTGATCATGTTTGGTCTCAAATCCTCATGAAAGCCTGAACACTAGGACACTGCTAAGTTACTTTTTGTCCTATCTTTTCATATTGTAAAAAGTGCCAGGTATCACTGGAAGAATTTTTCAAATAATTAAATACACCTTAGAAAAGCAAGTTTGATATTATGCTAACAGATTTACAGTAATAGAAGAGACTTTAAGAAGCAGTTTAGTACAGAGTAGTGGGAAGAAATTTATATTTGCTCCTATAGGCAATCAGGAGATTCTGAGGGGCGCCTGGGTGGCTCAGTCAGTTAAGCATCTGCCTTCAGCTCAGATCATGGTCCTGGGGTTCTGGGATCAAGTCTCGAGTTGGGTTCCCTGTTTAGTGGGGAGCCTACTTCTCCCTCTCCCTCTGCCTCTCCCCCCTTCTCATGCTCTCTCTCTCCCTCAAATAAATAAATAAAATCTTTTTTAAAAAGGAGATTCTGAGGAAGGAGAATGTATGACCAAGATGATGTTAGTGAGAGCTACTTCCTCATTGCTCATTTATGAACAAATTAAAGCTTGCTTTCCACACATATACCTAGTCCATTCATCCATCCTTCTTTCCTTCCTACCTTCCTTCCTTCCCTTCTTTCTTTTTAGCCCTAATTTCAATAAAACAGTACATTTCCTGACTCATATTTAAGAAACTACACAAACTTAGGGGCAGGAGCTAAGATGGTGGAGGAGCAGGAGGACACTAGTCTTGCCTCATCCCTTGAACACAACTGGATAAAAATCAAATCATTCTAAACACCCAAGAAATCAATCTGAGGACTGACAAAGAAAACTGCAAAACTAGAGGGAGAGAAGAGGCCACATTGTGGAAGGTAGGAGGTGCGGAGACGTGATTTGGGGAAGAAATGGATCACAGGTGCTGTAGAGGGGAAGGAGCCCTGGTCACAGAGAGAGGGGGAGAGAGAGAGAAAGAGAGGGGGGTGGATCGCACAAGGAAAACAATTCCCTAAAGCCATTAACTGGGAATACAACAGGGGTTGAATTTTGTGAGTTTTTACAACCAGTAAGGTTCAAAGACTGGAGTTTTAGAGGCCCATCACACAGCTCATGTGGAGCCCCAAGGGCACAGCACTGCTCCTGTGGAGAAGGAGGGCAGATAGACCATAGCAGATGACATGATCTGAGAATCCCCTGGAACACACTGAAAGAGACAGTTCCCCCTTCTTGCAGTGCATCTGGGAGAGGTGGCATTGCCTCTCCAGGGACAAGAGAGCCAGCAGGAGCCACTACCCTCCTCTGCCTCTTAGCATAGGTGCAGAGACACCTACTGAGGGCAGTTAACCTGGACACTGGCTCTTTGCTGTGCTTTATTCCAAATTCCGGGCCCCTGCGCTTTGGTGTCACTGCCCTTCTGGGACAAATGTGCATCACTCCCATCATGGTGACACCCTCCCCCAGTGGACCAGTGTGGGTCCCCGTGATGCTAAGTCCCTAAAGCTTGGAGTTTTAAAACTCAGCCTGCCTGCCTGGGATAAAACACATGTGCAGGCAGACAGCCCAGACACAGACAGGGTGAAGGCATGGATCTGAGGGATGCCTGTGACACATGAGGGAAGAAGACTGTACACTCATCTAGGAGGGCTTCCCAGACGTTGGCAGGTGTGAACACTCCTCTCCAGAATGAGGGAGGGGCTCATGCCATTTTTCTCCTCTGCCCCTCAGCATAAACTAACTTCAGTATGCAGCATAGTGCCAACAGTAGCAGCCAAAACCACTTGCATCAAGCCCTAATTCCCTGCACTTTGCAGGTACTACTTTGCTAGGCAAGTGTACCTGTGAACCAGAGCAGTGGACCACTCCATCAGAAGACCACCACAAACCCCTTGAATGCAGCATGTCTACTGACCATAGAGTTCTGCAAAGCTTCAGCTCTAGTGGAAATAAAATCAGGTATCTTTTAACAAGTAGAGCAGAGCAAACCTACTTAAAACTCACCACACTCTGGCCAAGGTCCAAACACTCCCACTCCAGTCAAGGAAAAATTCTTCAGATGACTGACCTGAGGGAAAGAGCAGCCAAAATACAGCAGCAGAGTGTACACACCATACACCAGATATATTTCCTGAAGTGCCAGCCCTGGGACAGTATAAGACTTCTTCTTTTCAAAGCCATTACTCTCAGGAGGAGGAAACATAACAGGTTTTCCCAGCACAGAGAGGAAGACAGAGACCTAGACAAAATGCCAAGATGGAGGATTTCATCCCAAAAGAAAGAACACAAACAGGTAATGGCAAGGAATCAAATCAAAACATATATAAGTAATACACCTGATCCAGAATTTAAAGCGACAATCATAAGGATACTAGCTGGGCTTGAGAAAAGCATAGAAGACACCAGGGAGTCCCTTACCACAGAGATAAAAGACCTAAAACCTAGTCAGGCAGAAATAAAAATTCCTAGATCTGAGATACAAAACTGACTGGATGTAATGAGCATAAGGATGGAAGAAGCAGAGGAATGAAAAAGTGATATAGAAGATAAAATTATGGAAAATAATGAAGCTGAAAAGAAGAGGGAAAGAAAAATAATTGGATCATGAATGTAGACATAGGGAACACAATAGACATAGGGAACACAATAACATTCATATCATAGGTGTCCAACAAGAAGAAAACAGGAAAAAGGGGGCAAAAGTTTTATTTGAGGAAATTAGAGCTGAAAACTTCCCTAATCTAGGGAAGTAAACAGACATCCAATTCCAGGAGGCACAGAGAATTCCCCTCAAAATCAACAAAAGCAGGCCAAACCAAGATGTATTGCAGTTAAATTTGTAAAATATAGAGATAAAAAACCCTAACACCAGCAAGACAAATGTAGTCCCTAACTTACAAGGGAAAACAAGTAAGGTTAGCAGCAGATCTCTCAACAGAAACCGACCAGGCCAGAAGAGAAGGGAATGATATATTCAATGCGCTGAATGTGAAAAATATGCAGCCAAGAATACTCTATTCAGCAAGGCTATCAAGCAGAATACAAAGAAGATAGTTTCCCAGACAAAAACAAAAACAAAACAAAACAAAAAAACTAAAGGAGTTCAAGACCACTAACCCAGCCCTACAAGAAATACTAAAAGGGATTCTTTGAATGGGAAAGAAAGACCAAAAACAAAGAAGACTCTAAAAGAAAAGAGAAAATCTCTAGAAACAACAAAACAAGCAATAAAATGGCACTAAATCCATATCTCTCAGTAATCACTCTGAATGAAAGTGGACTAAATGCTCCACTCAAAAGACATAGAGTGTTAAAATGGATTTAAAAAAAAAAAAGACCCATCTATATGCTGCCTACAAGAGACTCATTTTAGACCTAAAGGCACATGTAGGTGGTAAGGGGATGAAGAAACATTTATCTTGCAAATGGACACCAAAAGAAAACCAGAGTAGCAATACTTATCTGACAAAATACATTTTAATCAAAACTATAACAAGAGATGAAGAGGGAGCTATAACAAAATGAAGGGGTCCATCCAATAAGATATTACAATTTTAAGCATTTATGCCCTCAACTTGGGAGAACCCAAATGTGTAAAACAATTAATAACAAACATAAAGGAATTTACTGATAATAAAACAATAAGAGTAGGGGACTTGAACACTTCACTTACAGCAATACAGATTATCTAGCAGAAAATCAACAAGGAAACAATGACTTTGAGTGACACAGTGGACCAGATGGATTTAACAGATATACTCATCCTAAAGTAGCAGAACACCTTCTTTTTAAGTGCACATGGGACATTCTTTGGAAGAGATCACATACTGGGTCACAAATCAGGCCTCAACAAGTAAAAAAGATTGAGATTATACAATGCATATTTTCCAACCACAGTGCTATGAAACTTGAAGTCAACCACAATAAAAAAATTTGGAAAGACCACAGATACATGGAGACTAAGGAACATCCTACTAAAGAATGAATGGGTCAACTAGAATATTAAAGAACAAATAAAAAATACATGGAAAAAATGAAAACACGATGGTACAAAGCCTTTGAGTTACAGCTAAAGCATTCCTAAGATGGAAATATATAGCTATACAGACCTACCTCAAGAAGCAAGAAAAATCTCAAATACATAACCTAACTATACACCTAAAAGACCTGGAAAAAGAATAAAAATATGAAAAGAACTAAAAAAGAAGCCTAAAACCAGCAGAAGAAGGGAATAACAAAGATTAGAGCAGAAATAAATTATATAGAAACAAACAAACAAACAACAAATGGTAGAACACAACAATGAAACCAGGAGCTGGTGGTTCTTCCTAAGGATTAATAAAATTGATAAACCCCTAGCCAGGCTTATCAAAAAGAAAAGAGAAATAGCCTAAATAAATAAAATCATGAATAAGAGAGGAGAGATCAAAACCAACACCAAGGAAATACAATTATAAGAGAATATTATGAAAAAATATATGCCAACAAAATGGGCAATGAGGAAGAAATGAATAAATTCCTAGAAACATATTAACTACCAAAACTGAAACACAAAGAAATAGGAAATTTGAACATACTGATAACCAACAAAGAAATTGAATCAGTAATCAAAACTTTCCCAAAAAACAAAAGTCCAGAGCCAGATGGTTTCCCAGGGAAATTCTACCAAATATTTAAAGAGTTAATACCTATTCTCAAACTGTTCCAAAAAATAGAGAAGGAAAACTTCCAATCTCCTATGAGGCCAGCATTACCTTGATTTCAAAACCAAAGACCCACTAAAAAGGAGAATTACAGGCCGGTATCGTGATGAACATGGATGCAAAAATCTCAACAAAATACTAACAAATTGAATCCAACAGTACATTAAAAGAATTATTCACCACAATCAAGTGGGATTTATTCCTGGGCTGCCAGCATGGTTCAATATCTGCAAATCAATCCATGTGATATACCACATTAATAAAAGAAAGGATAAGAAACATATGATCCTCTCAATAGATACAGAAAAAGCATTAGACAAAGTACAGCGCTCATTCTTGATAAAATTCCTCAATAAAGTAGGGCTAGAGGGAACATACATCAACATCATAAAGGCCATATATGAAAGACCCACAGCTAATTACCATCCTTAATGGGGAAAAAACTGAGATCTTTTACTCTATAGTCAGGAACAAGACATGGATGTCCACTCCCACCTTTATTAGTTAACATAGTACTGGAAGTCCTAGCCTCAGCAATCAGACAACAAAAAGAAATAAAAGGCATCCAAATTGACAAGGAAGAAGGCAAACTTTCATTATTCTCAGATGACATGATACTCTATGTAGAAAATCTGAAAGACTCCACCAAAAAATTGTTACAACTGATACACAAATTCAGCAAAGTCATAGGATACAAAATCAACATACAGAAAACTCTTGCATTTCTACATAGCAATAACGAAGTGACAGAAAGAGAAATCAAGGAATCAATCCCATTTACAATTGCAACAAAAACTATGAGATATCTAGGAATAAATCTAACCAAAGAGGTAAAAGACCTGTACCTGAAAACTGTAGAACACTATGAAAGTTCCATTTTTTGTGTGTTTATCTTCAACTTCTTTCATAACACAAAGAAATGGAAAAACAACCCATGCTCATGGATTGGAAGAACAAATATTGTTTAAATGTCTATACAATTCAAAGCAATCTACACATTTAATGAAATCTCTTACAAAATACCACCATCATTTTTACAGAGCTGGAACAATCCTTAAATTTCTATGGAACCACAAAAGACCCTGAATAACCAAAGCAATCTTGAAAAAGAAAAGCAAAACTGGAGGTATGACAATTCCAGACTTCATGTTACATTACAAAGCTGCAGTCATCAAGACAGTATGGTACTGGCACAAAAGCAGACACATAGATCCATGGAACAGAATAGAGAACCCAGAAATGGACCTTCAACTCTATGGTAAAGTAATCTTTGACAAAGCAGGAAAGAACTTCCAATGGAAAAAAAGACTGTCTCTTCAATAAACGATGTTGGGAAACAACAAAAGAATGAAACTGGACCACTTTCTTACACCATACATACAAATATATTCAAAATGGATGAAAGACCTAAATGTGAGATAGGACACCATCAAAATCTTAGAGGAGAACATAGGCAGTAACCTCTTTGACATCAGCTGTAGCAACTTTTTACTAGATATTTCTCCTGAAGCAAGGGAAACAAAGGCAAAAATGAACTATTCAGACTTCATCAAGATAAAAAGCTTCTGCACAGCAAAGGAAACCATCAACAAAACTAAAAGGCAACCTTTGGAATGGGAGGAGATATTTGCAAATGACATATCTGATAAAAGGTTAGTATCCAAAATCTATAAGGTTCTTATCAAACACCCAAAAAACAATCCAGTTAAGAAATGGGCAGAAGACATGAATAGACATTTTTCTGAAGAAGATTTAGATGGCCATCAGACACATGAAAAGATGCTCAACATCACTCATCATCAGGGAAATACAAATCAAACTACAATGAGATATCACTTAACACCTGTCAGAATGGCTAAAAATGACAGCACAGGAAGCAACAGATGTTAGCAAGGGTACAGAGAAAGGTGAGCCCTCCTACACTGTTGTTTGGAATGCAAACTGTTTCAGCCAGTGTGAAGAAGAGTGTGGAGGTTCCTCATAAAGTTGAAACGAGAACTACCCTATGATCCAGCAATTGCGCTTCTAGGTATTTACCCAAAAGATACAAAATACTGATTAGAAAGGACCCCACTGTTTATAGCACCATTATCAACAATAGCCAAATTATGGAAAGAGCCCAAGTATCCAACAACTGGTGAATGGATAAACAACTCTTGGGGATATATATATATATATATATATGGAATATATTACTCAGCCATAAAAAAGAATGAAATTTTGCCATTTGAAACATCATGGATAGAGCTAAAGGGTGTATTATGCCAAGTGAAATATACTAAGCAAAATAAGACAAATACTATATGATTTCACTCATATATGGAATTTAAGAAATGAAACAGATGAACATAGAAAAAAATAAGAGAGAGGCAAACCATAAAACAGACTCTTAACTATAGAGAACAAACTGGGGGGATACTGGAGGGGAGGTGGGCAAGGAGGTATGGGTTAAATGGGTGGTGGGTATTAAGGAGGACACTTGTTGTGATGAGCACTGGGTGTTATATGTAAGTGATGAATCACTAAATTCTACTTCACTTCTGAAATTAATATACACTATATGTTAACTAACCTGAATTTAAAAAAAAACCTTGAAAGAAAGAAAGAAAAGAAGACGACGAAAGAAGAAGAAAAAGAAAGAAAGAAAGAAAGAAAGAAAGAAAGAAAGAAAGAAAGAAAGAAAGAAAGGAAGAAAGAAAAGAAAAAGAAGAAAGAAAGAAAGAAAGAAAGAAAGAAAGAAAGAAAGAAAGAGAAGAAAGAAGGAAGCTACACAAACTTACTAGGCATTCGCCTTAGTTACATCTTCTAACACATTTAATTTTTCAAAGTAATTCAAAATTCTAACTCCTACCTATGAATTGGTAACATCTGCATAAAATAATAATTGTGTTTCCTTGCCTATTATTGAGGATATCAGTAACAGTGGTAGGCCAATGCCAAACCTGTGAAATATGGCTTATATTAGTCTCAGACCAACACAGATCAAATATCATTCTCAAACATATTCCTGCCAATTCAATACTAATCATTAACACCTTTGAGGGCTTTCGAAGATGAGAAAGTCATATTACCTGCCCTAAAAGCTTCAGGTGAGAAGAGCTGAGCAAAGTACATAAATAGAAATAATAGAGGTATAGAATATATTTTTAATAAATTGAATATAGTATTAGGCATAAAGTAGTAAGTTCTATAGATATACCACATTTTTCTGCTTTATTATTGAGTATGTTATGAAGGATAGAATTTAAAGTTTTAAATCAGTCTAGTGGGTTCTTCTCTTTAGAAAGTCAGTTTAATTTCCTCTTAATATGCCTAGCACTTACTATATTTTCTTATTTAATTTTTTAAGTTATTAACATACAGCGTAATATTAGTTCCAAGTATACAATACAGTGATTCAATACCTCCACACATCTGGTGACATCACAAGTGCATTCCTTAATCTCCCTCATGTATTTAACCCATCCCCCCACCAAACTCCCCTCTGGTAACCATTAGTTTGTTCTCTATAGCTAAGAGTCTGTTTCTTGGTTTGCCTCTCACTTTTTTCCCTTTGCTCATTTGTTTAGTTTCTTAAATTCCACACATGAGTGAAATAATATGGTATTTGTCTTTCTCTGACTGACTTATTTCACTTAGCATAATACTCCCTAGCTCTATCATGTACTTGCAAATGTCAAGATTTCATTTTTTATGGCTGAATAATAGTCCATTGATTATAGATACCTCATCTTTCTTATCCATTCATCGATCAATAGACACTTGGGCTGTTTCCATAAATTTTTTGTTTACGTAATTTGGCTATTGTAGATAATGCTGCTATAAACATCAAGGTTCATGTTTCCCTTTGAATTAGTATTTTTGCATCCTTTGGGAAATACCTTTTAGTGAGATTACTGGATCATAGAGTATTTCTATTTTTCACTTTTTGAGTAACCTCCTCACTATTTTCCACAGTGGCTGAAACAGTTTGCATTCCCACTGACAAAGCAAGAGGGTTCTCCATTCTCCACATCCTCACCAACATCTGTTTCTTGTGTTCTTGATTTTAGCCATTCTGACAAGTGTGAAGTGATGTCTCATTGTAACATAATTTGATTTGCATTTTCCTGTTGATAAGTAATGTTCAGCATCTTTTCATGTACCTGTTGGACATGTGTATGTCTTCTTTGTAAAAACATCTATTCATATCTTCTGCCCACTTGTTAATTGGATTATTCATTCTGGAGGTGTTGAGTTTTACTATCAGATATGACATTTGCAAATATCTTCTCCCATTCCACACGTTGCCTTTTAGTTTTGTTGATTATTTCCTTTGCTGTACAGAAGATTTTTATTTTGATGTAGTCCCAATAGTTTATTTATGATTTTGTTTCCGTTGCCTGAGGAGACATATATACAAAGAGGGTACTATGACCAATGTGAAAGAAGTTACTGCTTCTGTTATCTTCTAAGATTTTTATGGTTTCAGGTCTCACAGTTAGGTTTTTCATCCATTTTGAATTTATCTGTGTGTATGGTGTAATAAAGTGGTCCAGTTGCATCCTTTTGCATCTTGCTGTCCATTTTCCCCAACACCATTTGTTGAAGAGACTGTCTTTTCTCCATTGGATATTCTTTGCTGCTTTATCCAAGAATAATTGACCATATAATTGTGGGTTTACTTCTGGGTTTTCCATTCTGTTCTATTGGCCTTTTTGTCTATTTTTGTGCCAGTACCATTCTGTTTTGATTACTACAGCTTTGTAATATAACTTGAAGTCTGGAATTGTCATGCTTCTGGCTTTGCTTTTCTTTTTCAAGGTTGCTTTGGCTATTCAGGGTTTTTTGTGGTTCCATTCAAATTGTGGGAGTGTTTGTTCTAGTTCTGTAAAAAATGCTACTGGCATTTTTTTGAAGATTTATTTATTTATTTTAGAAAATGAGAGCATGAGCTGGGAGAGAAGGAGAGGAAGAGAATCTCAAGCAGACTCCCCACTGAATGTGGAGCCCAATTCTGCACTCGCTCCCACAACCCTGAGATCATGACCAGAGCCTAAATCAAGAGTCAGGCACTTAACCAACTGAGCCACCCAGGCATCCCAGAAATGCTGTTGGTATTTTGATAGGGATTAGTTTAAATGTGCAGATTGCTTTGAGTAGTACAGACATTTGAACAGTATTTCTTTTCTCATCCATGAGCATGAAATGTCTTCCATTTCCTTGTGTCATCTTCAATTTCTTTCATTAGTGTTTTGCAGTTTTCAGAGTACAGATCTTTCACCTCCTTGGTTAGATTTATTCTTAGGTATCTTATAGTTTTTGGTGCAATCATAAGTGAAATTGATTCCTTAATTTCTCTTTTAGCTGCTTCATTATTGCTGTATAGAAATGAAACAGATTTCTGTACATTGATTTTGTATCCTGTAACTTTACTGAATTCATTTATGAGATCTAGCAGTTTCTTTGTTGAGTCTTTCAAGTTTTCCATATAGAGTATCATGTCATCCGCAAATAGTGAAAGATTTACTTCTTCCTTGCCAATTGCAATGCCTTTTATTTCTTTTTGTTTTCTGATTGCTATGGCTAGGACTTTCATTTCTATGTTGAATTTAAGTGGTGAGAGGGGGCATCTCTGTCTTGTTCCTGAGCTTAGAGGGAAAGCTCTCAGTTGTTCCCCACTGAAGATGGTATTAGCTGAGGGTTTTTCATATATGGCCTTTATTATGCTGAGGTATGTTCTTAATGTGATGTATCATGTTGATAGATATGGAAATTTTAAACCACCCTTACAACCCAGGAATAAATCCCACTTGATCATGGTGAATTATTTTTTTAATGTATTCTTGGATTTAGTTTGCTAGTATTTTATTGAGGATTTTTGTGCCTATGTTCATCATTTTCATTCTCATCATTTAGTTCTCTTTTCAGTGGTGTCATTATCTGGTTTTGGTATCAGGGTAATGCTGGCTTCATAGAATGAATTTGGTGGTTCTCTTTTATTCTCCATTTTTTGGAATAGTTTGAGAAGAATAGGTATTCACTCTTCTTTACAAGTTTGGTAGAATTGACCTGTGAAGCCATCTGCTCCTGGAGTTTTGTTTCTTGGGAGTTATTACTGATTCAATTTCTTTGCTGATTTTCAGTCTCTAAGTTTTTCTATCTTTCCTGTTTCAGTTTTGGTAGTTTTTTTGTTTCTAGGAATTTATTCATTTCTTCCAGTTATCTCATTTGTTGGCATATAGTTTTCATAACATTCTGATTGTATTTCTGTCGTGTTGATTGTTATTTCTCCTCCCATTCTGATTTTATTTATTTGAGTCCTTTCTCTTTTTTTCTTGATAAGTCTGGGTAGAAGTTCATCAATTTTATTATTTCAAAGAACCAGCTCCTGTTTCATTAATCTGTTCTATTGTTCCTTTAGTTTCCATATCATTTATTTCTGCTCTAGTCTTTATTATTTCCTTCCTTGTACTGGTTTTAGGCTTTGTGTGTTGTTCTTTTTCTAGCTCCTTTAGGTGTAAGGCTGATTGTTTATTTGAGATTTTTTTGCTTCTGTAGGTAGGCCTATATTGCTACAAACTTCCCACTTAGAACTGCTTTTGCTGCATCCAAAAAGTTTTGGATCATTGTGCTTTTCATTTTCATTTGTTTCCATGTACTTTTAATTTCTTCTTTGATTTCCTGGTTGATCCATTCATTGTTTAGTAGCATGCTGTTTAACCTACATGTAGTTGTGGTCTTTCCACACTTTTTCTTGTGGTTGACTTCTAGTTTCATAGCATTCTTGTCAGAAAAGATGTATGGTATGAGTTTGATATTTTTTAATTTGTTGAGGCTTGTGTTTTGGGCTAATATGTGATGTATTATGGGGAATGTTCTGTGTGTACTTGAAAAGAATGTGTATTCTGTACTTTTAGGATGGAATGTTTTGAATATATCTATTTAGTCCATCAGGTCCAATGTGTCATTTAAAGCCATTGTTTTCTTGTTGATTTTCTGCTTACATGACCTACCTATTGATGTAAGGGGGGTGTTAGGGTCCTATACTATTATTATATTATTATCAATGAGTTCCTTAATGTTTGTTATTGTTTTATATGTTCGGGTGCTCCCATACTGGGTGCATAAGTATTTACAATTATTGTATCTTCTTGTTGCATTGTCCCCTTGATTATTATATAGTGCCCTTCATTGTCTCGTTACAGTCTTTGTTTTGAAATCTATTTTGTCTGATATAAGTATTGCCACTCCTGCTTTCTTTTGACATCCATTTGCATGACAGTTTCTCCATTCCCTCACTTTCAATCTGCAAGTGTCTTTGGGTCTAAAATGAGTCTTTTGTTGGCAGCATACACTTGGGTCTTATTTTTTATCCATTCTGACACCCTGTGTCTTTTGATTGGCATGTTTAGCCCATTTACATCAAAGTAATTATTGATAGATAGGTATTTACTGCCATTTTATTTTTTTTATTCTTGTTTCTAGAGATTTTCTATGATCATTTCTTGTCTTTATCTCTTTCATGTTTCCTGATTTTCTTTAGTGATAAATTTGGATTTCTTTCTCTTTATTCTTTGCATATTTTTTAGTGGTTTTTGATATATGGTTACCATTATAGGTGTATATAACCTCTTATGCACATAGCAGTCCATATTAAGTTGATGGTCATTCAAGTTTGAACCCATTCTTTTTTCTTCTCCTTGTCACATTTTTGGTGTATGTTATTATATTTCATATGCTTTTTGTGTGAATTTCTTGACTGATTTTTATAGAAATATTCATTTTTACTGCTTTTAAGTTTCCCGTCTTTATACCATCACTTTTTGTCTCTCCTTTCCACCAAAGAGCCCCCTTTAATATTTCTTGCTGGGCTGGTTTAGTGCTCAAAAACTTCTTTAGGTTTTGTTTGCCTGGGAAACTCTTTATCTCTCCTTCTGTTCTGAATGATAGACTTGTTGGACAGAGGATTCCTGGCTGCAGATTTTTCCCATTCAGTACTTTGAATATATCATGCCACTTTCTTCTGGCTTGCCAAGTTTCTGTTGATAGATCTCCAGCTAGCCTTATGGGTCTTTCCTTGTAAGTTAAGGAATTCTTTTGTCTTGCTGCTTTTAAGATTTTTTCCTTATCACTTTTCAAATTTAACTACAATATGTCTTGGTGTTAACTTACTTTGTTGACTCTGATGGGAGTTCTCTGTGTCTCTTGGATCTGGATGTCTCTTTCCTTCCCCAGATTAGGACAGTTTTTCAGTTATTTCTTCAAATAAATTTTCTGCCCCCTTTTCTCTTTCTTCTTCTGGGTTTCCTATTACAAATGTTATTACATTTGACAGAGTCACTGAATTCCCTAAGCTTATTTTCATTTTGCATAATTCTTCTTTCTCCTTTTTGTTCAGCTTCATTGCTTTCCATTACTTTGTCTATCTCATTAATTGTTTCTCTGCCTATCCTAGCCTGCTGTTCATTCCATGAAGCTTGTTTCCAATCTCATTTGTTGTACTCTTCATCAGTTTGATTTTTTTAACTCCCTTATCTCTATGGTAAAGGTCTCCCTGATGTCTTCTAGTCTTTTCTCAAGCCCGATGAGTATCCTTATGATCATTGCTTTAAGTTCTCCATCAGACATGTTATTTATATTTGTTTCACTTTGATCTCTGGCAGTGGCCTTATCTCGTTTTTTCTTTTGGGACAAATTCCTCTGTCTTCACATTTCATCCCAGTCTCTGTTTTCTTCTCTATGTTAGAAAAACCAGTTGTATCTCCTGCTCCTGAAAGTAATGGCCTTATGAAGAAGAGATCATGTAGGGCCCAGGGCCTGGTGCTTCAGGAAATGACTCCAGTGTGTGTTGGGTGTTCTCTGCTGTTCTGTTCTGGCTTCTCTATCCTTTGAGCCTGTCATCTGCAGGTTTTCCTTGACTGCTGTGGGCAGTGTTTGGTCCCTGGCCTTTGTGGAAAATTTTAGCTAGGTGTGCTCTGGTCTGCTTGTGAAATGAGACTTGTCACCACCTGTACTGGAACTGAAGTCTTACAAAACTCTCTGGTCTGGAAAATGGTGTGCACAGGGATTAGTGCTGATCTTCTAGTGGAGGGGTTTGCCACACTAGGACTGAGGAAAGCATGACCAAGAAGGGCAGTTCCACCAGAGCACAGGGGAGTGGGGCTGGTGTAAGCAATTTAGGCAGCCGGTGTCCATGCTGTGCTATTTCCTGTAGGTGGCTCTGTGCTTATGCCGAGGGGTGGGGGAGGGAAATACTGCCAGCCAGCTCCTTTTTCCCTGAGAAACATCACCATGAATGCTGCCTCTCAGTGATGTGCTCTGAGAAGAGCAAATAATCTCCCCACTGTGTGCCCCAGATACTCTTTACACTCTTTAGATTGCTGTTTCCACCTTGTCTGCCTGCCCTCCGCCCCCCCCCCCCCCCCCGGTTTTGTGCAGTGCCTTCTGGGTTCTATCCCAGCCAAGCCTGCTGACCTTTTAAATTCTAGGCTTTAAGCCCTACTGGTTGTAAGAACTCATGAAATTCAACCCCTCTTGTTTTCCATACCAATGACTTTGGGGAAACATTTTCCTCACGCATTCCCTCGTGTGCTCCTCTCTCTTGCCCTTCTCCAAGGACCATGGCTCTTTCTCTTCCACAACACCTGCAGTCTGTTTCTTCCCTAAATCACGTCTCAGCACTTCCTGCTTTCTTCAATTCGGTTTCCTCTCCCTTTTTTGGGAGTATTTTCTGTCCATCTTCAGGTCAATTTCTGTAGTATTTAGGATGATTTGAGAGCTATCTAGTTGTGTTTGTGGGATGAGTCAAGCCTGGGGCCCTCTTACTCTGCTGTCATCTTTCTGCTCCTCTTTTAGTATTTACTACAAACTGATCTTGTATTTTTACTGATCTTTATAGATATAGAAGTTAAACTTAGAGGGGCGCCTGGGTGGCACAGCGGTTAAGCGTCTGCCTTCGGCTCAGGGCGTGATCCCGACGTTATAGGATCGAGCCCCACATCAGGCTCCTCCGCTATGAGCCTGCTTCTTCCTCTCCCACTCCCCCTGCTTGTGTTCCCTCTCTCGCTGGCTGTCTCTATCTCTGTCAAATAAATAAAATCTTTTTTAAAAAAAAGAGAGATAAAAATTTTAAAAAAAAGAAGTTAAACTTAGAGATTCAGTTTCTAGCCCTATCCTTCAAAACTTCCTGTTTAATCTCAGTAAGTTTAGCTGAATATTTAATAGTTTGAGGTAATTTAGACATGACTCAGCAGACAATTCATTTTATTCTATTCATGACAAACAGTAAACCATTAATCAAATAATTAAAACCAGAAGAGTTTTGCTCAATTAAATTAAATTTAGTTAACTTTTAATCTGCCATGTACTTACATAGTCATAGACCACTTCCAATTTACTCTATTCACTAAGAGTTGATGCCTGGGGATGTACTTGCCAAAGTCTCAAAAATGTATATATTCCTGAGAAGAATGTAACTACATTACTGTTCTGTAATATTTATGGAAATAATGTACAGTTTGTTCCTCCACACTAAAGTCTACCCAATATTGAGCAACTGGATGATCTATTTCCCCATTGAATACTTATTTAATGGCATTTCGTGCCCTTTTATAAGAGCTTCTTTCCATACTGAAAAATCTTGCCTTTATCTGGAAACCTTAAGTTTCATTCTTAGCTTTTCCTATAAGTTAGTCAGGAGACTTCATCTGGACTCTAGGCAAAGATTTCTGATCATCTTTTTCTGTTAGACCATTTATATGCAGACTACTACTGTCTCACTCCCACCATGCCAGGAAAAAAAATTGTCTGAGGTGAAATGAGCACCCCCTTAAAGAACTTTAACCAATTGCGTTTCTATGTATAAATCCACACTTCTATGGCTGCCACTCTTTTGCAGATTTTTCTAGCTTGCCTTTGGGCCACAATTTCCTCCCTAGAAATTCCCTCCAGACATTTCTTCTTTGGTAGGTGGAAGTCAAAGATGGCTCCAGGATTCTTCCTCCCTTGTGAACAAACCCTATATAATCACCTCCCTTGAGTGTGGATGGGACTATGAATATGAGAAATTTCATTCATGTGTTAGTACCAATCAGTTGGTTTTCAGTTAACCAAACAAGAATTTATCCTGGGTGCCACTACTTAATCAGGTGAGCCCTTCAAAAGAAGACCAGCCCCCCAACCCATAAAAGGCCTAAAGTTCATAGAAAGAATTCAGAAAGATTTGAAGAGAGCTATGACTCTCCTGATATCCTGGAAGAAAGCAAATCAAATAACCATGTTGTGAATGAAAGGTACTATGTGTCATGGGTCTGAGGGTGGACTCTAGGAGCTGAGAGTGGTTCCTGGTGAACAGTCAGCAAGAAAACAGGGCCTCAATCATACAGTAACAAGAAATGAATTCTGCCAACAACCAATGATTTTGGAAAAGTATCCTTAGCTTCCAGTGAGGTCAGAATTCTGGCTGACAACTTGATTGCTGCTGTGTGAGACCCTAAGCAGAGGACCCAGATAACTCATACCTGAACTCCTGAACCATGGTAACTAAGAGAAAATAAGTGGGTGTTGTTTTAAGTTTATGATAATTTGTTATACAACAACAGAAAACTAATATATCTTCTTTCATCCTTTTTTGCTTTTTATTGATAATGATTATCTAAATAGAGACCCAAAAGTCTCATTAAAAGTTTTAACTCTTGTATATTTGTTCTAAACTTAATATTCTATTGTAAATGTATTCTCTAAGGTCACCACTAGCCTCCTAACTACCAAATCCAATCACCTTTTTATGAACTTTCTCTTTCATCTTTTGGAAACATTTAAAATCAATGACCACATTCTTCCTTAAGATTATTCTTAAATATAAATATTTTCTATTTGGACATTTTTTCAAATTGTAAACCTTATTTTTTTTAGATTTTTGTTATTTCTTTGACACAAAGAGAGAGCACAAGCAGGGGGAGCAGCAGGCGGAGGGAGAGGGAGAAGCAGGCTGCCTGCTGAGCAAGGAGCCCAATGTGGGGCTTGATCGCAGGATCCTGGGATCATGACTTGAGCTACCCAGGCACCCCTCAAATTCTAAACTTTAAAATGAAGTGTGGGACGCCTGGGTGGCACGGTGGTTAAGTGTCTGCCTTCGGCTCAGGGCGTGATCCCGACGTTATGGGATCGAGCCCCACATCAGGCTCCTCCGCTATGAGTCTGCTTCTTCCTCTCCCATTCCCCCTGCTTGTGTTCCCTCTCTCGCTGGCTGTCTCTATCTCTGTTGAATAACTAAATAAAAAATCTTTAAAAAAATAAAATAAAATAAAAATAAAATGAAGTGAGTTTATAACCTCACTGTGGAGTTTTGGGTATTTTAAACAACTGTAGTCCTCTTGCTTCTCCCTGATATAAACTGAAGAACCCCTCAACACCAAAACTCATATCTACTTTTCTCAAAAACATACATTTTTTAAAACCAACTTATCTTAAGATCAACCATGTTCTTTTTCCTCTAATTTTGAATTATTTCACTGTCTTCCTATATTTTGGAAAACAAAGTAGGCTCAGTGTAAATTTCCACATTATCTTCTTGTTCCTTATAGAATGTATATCTTTCTCCTAATGCAGACTATTTTGGTTCCTTGGGCACTTAATAATCCAAATAAGTAAGTCCTTTTCCCAAGTAAAAAGATTTGTATTTGGGGTGCCTGGCTGGCTCAGTCATTAAGCATCTGCCTTTGGCTCAGGTCATGATCCCAGGGTAATGGGATTGAGCCCCGCATTGGGCTTTCTGCTCAGCAGGAAGCCTGCTTCTCCCTCTCCCACTCCCCCTGCTTGTGTTCCCTCTCTTGCTGTCTCTCTGTCAAATAAAATCTTTTAAAAAATCTGTATTTTGCTTTATTCCAACAAAATGCAATCAATAGTGTAAAATCCCCCAAATTTAGATTAATACAGCTATTCTTGTTTGCGTGTTTTCAAAAATTTTCTCACAGTCTTTTGGGAGCCAAATTTCAGAATTAAGGTCATCTCCTAAGATCATTTTAGAGTCCAAAGGCCAGAACACAAACAAACTCCCACTTGTCATTCTGTTGGTCAAAGTTGACCCTGGTTTCTCCCCGATTAGGGTTGTTAGAAACATCAAGTATACTTGACTACCTCTCAAGATATTACTTATAAGGAAAAAAATATTTATTATTTATTTAGATTGGCTAAATAACAAAGTCAAAATAGAGGTTTCATTGCTCAAAAGATGGTTCAAGTAAGGCAGGGCTGGAGGTGCACCTTGGGGGAAGGAGTTAGGTAAAAACCATGGATACTTGTAAATGATGACAGGATGACATTAAAAACAAGTTAAACCTTGGTACCATAATGCATTTTTCTCAGGGAGAAAAAAATCACTTGGTACCATAAGGCATTTTTCTCAGGGAGAAAAAATCACTGATCTGAAGAGCAAGAATATTGGCTTACTTTGGTGGGTCCCTATACTACACTCAAGGACTATGCCTGTCAAAACAATCAGAATTTTAAACTAGCATGTCAGGGTAACCTTGTCCCTGACCCAAGTTTTGCCAAGAGTCACTATTCTAATAATTAAGCTGTCACTTTCATTCTACAGCATATCTTAGTTTGAGAAAACTGTACATCCAAAAAGATGCCACAGATTATTTCAGAGCTCTCCTTCTGGGAGCCCCAAACTCTCCTTAGTATTTACTAGTGGATTTTTTCTTTCACCAACTAGTAATACTTCTTTGGCTTCTGTCATTGTTACATTTCTCTGTAAGACAGAAGGTTGGATAGGAAACTAAGGTTAGATTGTGAAGGAGGTTGCCTGAAATATAGGGTTGGGATTTTATTATAGTCATTGTAGTCTCTTGAGCAGCCAAAAGATGAGCGCAACAGAAGGTTAAAGAGTGACCAGTGTGAAAAATAATTTTAAAAAATTTTTAAAAAAGAATGACCAGTGTAGTAGTGTGTAAGATGATTTTGAGACAAAGGAGCCTGAAATTAATGGGGTATGAGAAACATGTCCAGAAATTACAAACAGTTCAGCATGGCTAAAATACAAGGTGCATGTAAAAAGTAGGTAATTATGTCATCTATGTATGAGGTAATGAGAGCCACAAATGGAGAGGTAGTAGCAGTAATGAAAAGAAATAAAGAGGAAAAAGAGTAAAATTTAGTATCAGATAAAGTCACTTTAACAGAAATTAAGGCTTTTAGATACTTTGCAGGATAGATTTCATGTATTAGCCAAGGTATGGATGGATATATTGTTGGTCCTGGAACCCTAACACCATATGATCAGGCATGATGGGCATCTCATACAAAAGATGACAAAAAGGAAACAACAAAGATGACTTTAGAAGTTTCTCTGTTAGAAGATCTAAAGAATGGTGATAATACTGCCAGAACAAGAGATGTTGTAACTTGTTATTGTATAACAAAAGGGGTAAGGCCAGTGAGAAAGATGCCCTAGAAAGTGGGATGACTTCATATCGTAAGATTAGCACTTAGTTTAGAAGCCACCATCAAAGCTAGAACTTCTGTGTTGCCTTTAGAGAGCCTGACCAAATCCTGAGAACAGTTAATATGATCAAAGAGGAATTGAGTACTTCTCTCAGATATTCACCTAAAATGCAGGGAACACCTACTAGACTTAAATCAAGCTTGCAAACATTATTTGCATTATTAAAAACATTATTAAAAATCAAGTCCTCTTCACTAAAGTCATAGATCTCTCATCCTACTTGCTCTTTTTTGTTGTTGTTGGTTTGTTCTAAGATTAAACTAAACCAAGGAAAATGATACCCTGCCCTTAACAGATTTACAGAATGGCAAACTGAAAGGAAATTTAGAGATATCTAATATAAACCTATTGAATTGCAGATAAGTGAAGGGATCACAGGGAGGAAGTAATTTACTCAAGATCACACAATTAATCATCCACCATAGCCTGAGGTATGATCCAGGTCTTGTGTCTATCAGTCTTACAAACTTTCCACGTGTTCATTGTTTTTCTCCTCTGATTTTGATAAGACATTACTGAAAGTATATAGAAAATTGATTAATTCAAATCAACTAATATTTAAAACACATTGAACTGTCTACAACATGAAATATAGGAAGAATAAGACTTGGTTATTGCTCTTTAAGTCCCGTGGAATTGGGGTGGGAATAGTGAAGAAGTCTACATTGAAAAACCAGAGAGATGACTATGACTCAAAACAATAAATGAAAATTGTCAAGAAAAGTACAAACAAAACACTGCAGGACTTCAACGGAGATATGTACTAAATTGGATTGAAAGGAACAGGAATGGCTTTTTGTTTGACTAGAAATAAAAGAAGAAGCATTATTACCATCTTCATTTAGTAGAAGACACCAGCCTGGGTAAGCAGATCACCAGCTCTACCCAGACCACACTTAGGGAGCACAAAACGTATAAGTCATTCTTACTCATAGGTAGTTCTAATGCAGCAACAATAAAGAGCATGGTATAGGAATTGGGACCTTCTATTCTCAGATTATCTCTGAGTCTCTTATTTCCCTCATTCACTGGAGCTTGACCAGGTTATAGGTTCAGTGGAGGCTACACACACACACACACACACACACACACACACACACACTCATGGACTTAAGGTGATCGAAATAAAAGATCTGAGTAACTCCTGAATTAAATAATTAAAATCAAAAATCATATATCCACACTTTTACTTTTTTGCCTGATGTCTACCCACGCAATCACCCGATAAGAACGGTAGAATACAATTTTGGCAGAAGCTGCTGTCAGAGACAAGAGTCCTCTAGGAAACTGGAAAAAAAGAAAGGCAAAGAGTGAAAGTATGGAGTGCCTGTTATATGCAAAGCTCAGAATTTCTAAAAATAATAATAATGATTAATAATAATAGAAGATACCTCAGAATCCCAAACTTGAGGAAACACTGTTGCCCAGACAATGTGACATGTAATCGCTTGTGCACGTACAGTGAACTAAACTATAATTGTACAGCTACCATGGACATGGATAACTAGTACATTAGCCTGGTAATATTACACTTCTCATAGATTGGTCTTAGAAATTCACACTTTCTTTCTCTTTCAACACTAGGAAAAAAATATAAGCCTTGTCTAAACATAAAATTGTGACAGAGCAAAGTTAATTTTCTCCATAGATGAGTGAAATCATATAATTTTAGGTTCAGAGATTTTTTTCAGTCAATACTCAGTCAGTATACCTTTATTGATTACAGAGACCTAAGACAAGCTAAAAAAAACAAAAAAAAAGTTTATTGACTGAGTAAAAAGATACAAAAGCCAACTCAGTTTGACTAGTTCCCCACCTGCAGCCCATACTTCACCCAGACGGCTAGTAGTAAGTTACCTATATCAATTCCTTACCGGAAGAAGGAGAAAAATCCAGAAAGGACAAATAAATTGGAGAAGATCTAAAAAATGATTATCTGAATACAGAGTGGACTCAAACAGCAATATTAAAGCTGTAGGTTCGTTTTCCTACTTTTAAAACATGTCTATGTTTTATATTTTTAATTTCCTTTATTTTCCTTTTGATTTCCTTTTTCTTTTTTCTTTTTTTTTTTCAGCAGAGTTCCTTTAGAAAGGTCTGGTGTGTTTATACTTGCTAAGAATAAACTGGAAGGTATTTATTTTTTGGTACTTAGCCACAGATAAATGGAAAGTGGCCAGCTTGTGTGGTCCCTGCAGATGGGGATGAAAATTGCCATAGGGGAATACAAACATGGAGGTGGGGGGGGGAGTGTTCAGTTTGCTACCGTTTCACAAAAGCCCTTCTTTATTCATTTCTTGGAGATTCGTCACACTTTGTTAAATTTTCTGATATAGTTTAATTGAAGAGAAGAAGCATATACTCATGAAAAGTTAATAATAGAAACTACAAAACAGTTGATTTCTGAAGGTATATAATATATGACAAATCAGTGATATAAACAATAACAGATATTATGAAATTTTAGGAAGAAGGGTCCAAGGTCTTCTAATTCATCATTCCTTCAAGAAAAACTGTCCCCAAGCCATTCTAGACAGATATATTTGATATTTTTAATGTTCTAACTCTTCTTCCTAGCAAGTTAGATCCTTGGATATGAACTTCCAAATTATTTCCCCTTTGAACTTAATAACAAACTATTTAGAAGAGAAAATAGGGGAAATATCATGGTTTCATAGAGAGAGAGGTATTTTTATAATATTGGATTCATCTTTAGATACAGAAGCTTCCTGCACACAGCAACAAAAATCCGTGATCAGCCCTGGTCCACATTGCAAGTTCCACCCCTATCCCCCGGGGATGTAAAAATGAATGTAGGAGAAAGAAGGAAGCATAGAATCCAATAACTAGCCCTAAATCTCTCAGTAAAGCTGTGATGTCCCATGACACACCCTGGATCTGTACTTAAGGCCACTAAGTTCTCATGACCCTTCTGGACTGCTTCTAAGGTCATTGACTTCCTTTTCAATCTTGTGATTTCATCTTAGGCTTCATCTGAAATTACATCGTAAGAAGCACTGACCACTAACTAGGAGCGTTCTTGAAAGGCACTGCAGTGTCAGAAAGAGGTATGGTTCCATTTTCTAAATCAGTCTTGTTTCTTCAACTTGCAAATTAACAAAGTAAATTCCTTTGTCATCTGCACAAAAAGTTAATTTTATGCATGTTTATTGCTTGTTTATATTAACCAATTAATAGCCCATTTGCTTTGTTCTAAGATAGTTCTTATCATACCGTATCATAATCTTTCCATACTTCTGAATTATCACTCCTCTCCCCTACCAGACTATAAGCCGCTTGAAGGCAGGGATAGGACTTTAGGTATCTCTGAATCCATATGGTGTGGGTCTCATTATTTGGGGATCACAGTAAGTTCTATAAAAATAAATTAAATGCTGTTTAAGACAAGCAAAGCTGTAGTTTGTGAAATGAGTGGCTTAGACTAAATGATCTCTACCCCTCTAAGATTCATTACTTTTTGAAAGTTTTACAATTTTCTTTTTATGACCTAATATAAGTCATTGACTTGACTTAGTTATAAATAAACCATTGAACCTAAATACCAACATTACTAGCAAAGCTTATTTTGATCCGTAAGGACTGAAAAGTTTATTCGTGGGACTAATGACCATCTGTTGTCCATTAATTTATTTATCAGTTTAACTTGGCACCTTTCATTCAAAGATCTGGGAATGCCAAATTTATAATATTTAACAGAAAAACAAATAAATTATTATTCTGTGTCAAGATATGTATGTTTTTTAATCTTACAGTTAGCATTATGATTTAGTTACTTCCTTAATACCTTAGGAAGCAACTTTACTTTAGGTTCTGAGGTTGAAAAGATTTTAAACGATACTGGAATGCAAAGATAACTGTAAGTGGTTTTGAATGATAAATAATACCTTAAAATGACAAACTTGTTCATCATTCATTTATTCATTCACTCAATTAGCATTTATTGAGCACTTATGGTCAAAGTATGTATGTCTTAGCCCTGTGTGACATGCCTTCTTATATATCAACCAGATAGTCTGGAAGGGAAGATAACATATGAATACAAATCATTGATCTGAAAGAGAAATTTAGAGTTCCCTAGAAGGGGAAATGATAGAAATTACTTTGGAAGGGGGATGAGGAAAGTCTGAAAGTCTTTACACCCAAAAAGGGTGTAATTTGAGCTAAAGGGTGGGTAGTTTTTGCATATACCTAGATGGAGGAAAGAGTATTTCAGGAAAAAGAAACAGCATGAAAAAAGACAGTCAGGTGAGAAAACATGTAGTACATATCCCTAGCATAGTAAAATAGTCGTTTCATTGACTATAGGGTGTGCAAAGGAAAAAAGTGAGAGAGAGAAGCTAGGAAAATTTAGTTGCAACTATACTATAGAGAACCTTAAATATCAGGCCAAGAAGTTTGGATTTTATTCTGAGAGTCCTCAGGGACCATTGAAGGTTTTAGAAGAGAATCTGATAGAATTGGAAGAAGCTCCAATATATGGAAAATTTTTCTAGAGTTTTTTTAGAAGGATGTAATGAGGATTGATGGTGGTAGGAAAGACAGATGGTAATTGTCTAATACCTTTCAAGTGTAGTTCTTTTTTTTAAAGATTTATTTATTTATTTATTTATTTATTTATTTAACAGAGATAGAGACAGCCAGCGAGAGAGGGAGCACAAGCAGGGGGAATGGGAGAGGAAGAAGCAGGCTCATAGCGGAGGAGCCTGATGTGGGGCTCGATCCCATAACGCCGGGATCACACCCTGAGCGGAAAACAGACGCTTAACCGCTGTGCCACCCAGGTGCCCCCCCTCGAGGGTCGTTCTTAAAACAAAGGTTATATCAAAAATCTCCACAGCGCCATCTAGTGCTTCATCATAACTCTGACCAATTTGGAAAACCTAGTAACAGGGCTAACAGAAAAAGACTTCATTAAGTTTAGGCAGTTTCCCTCCTTCCCACAATTGCACCTAAGTTCGGGGAACCAATGGTGAAAGAGGCAGGTAAATGGAAAGCAAACTGAGAAATAATGTAGAAGTTGGGAATAGTCAAATCATTTTTCTCTTTGATCTTAGATATCCACCCTCAGAATGATTCATCCTCAATTTTTTGTCATATACCAACAGTTCTTGGTGAAAAATCCTGACATTTTTTAATTAAAGGAAAAAATGAAACAACTAGCCAAGTTGTTATCAGTAGTAAACCTGGAAGTTATATCCCACCTACAACCACCACCATAGCTGTTTGTTTCTGTATCTATAATTCAGAGACAAGATCAGTCCCCTCCATTGCTGGGAGTTCTTGCATGTCCAAGTAGTTTTCCACCTTACAAACCCAACTCTCTTTTACTGGGGAGAAAGATCTGTGTAAAAGGCCAAGAAATCAGACTTCAATCAAAGATTATCCACACACAAAAAATTATCCACCATATTCTATATTGATGAGTTTCTCCCACTTTCTTAAATTAAAAAATCTGAAGGAACACTAGAAATCATTATTTCCACATTGTCTCATCCCTAAATCTATCTGATCAGAGCTTGTTTACTGCCTTAATTAACTATCTTGGTGTAGCTTAACTAAGCTAGACCAAGTAACAACCTCTTGGTATACAAGAAACGACCATGTATGGTTGAATAGTATGGCTTGAGAGTGAGTCTAGGAAAAGAACAAGAATAAACAGCTACAATATCCTTACCCAGAAAGTATATTTTAACTAGTTATGCTACATCTTTCCTCAGAGACTTAACTTTGGTGCAGATTTTTTTAAAAATGTGTTTGACCTCTTCAGAAGTTTTTTCCTTCATTAAAACAATTAGATGACCATCAACCAGCAGATGTTACCTAGGAAGCCCTCTTCTTCAAGCAACCAAGTATTTTCACCTACATTTTATTCTCCAAGAGAATTCAATGCTCTTCCAATGGATAGATGATGATAGATAGATAGATAGATGATAGATAGATAGATAGATAGATGATAGATAGATAGATAGATGATAGATAGATAGATAGATAGATAGATAGATAGATAGATAGATAGATATAGATAGATAGATGATAGATGATAGATGATAGGTGGATATTTATATTTATGAAAAACGACTATCCTTAAAGCTTTTATCTAATAGAAAAACTCAATTAAAAGGAAGATTTACAAAATAGTAGTAGAGTAATATGGCTTAAAGAAAAGCAGAGCTATTTTAGCTAGGTTTTGAAGATTAAGAGGAAGTCCATTAGGCAAACTTGGGTGGAAAAGGAGGGAAAAAGAGTTTTATTGATGCCTGTAGGATGCAAACCTTTCTCCTGGAGGCAAGGTGCAGCTGAATCCCTCTTTATTGCCCCACCACCTGTGCTTCCTGCCATGGGCAAAAAGTATATATAATGACAATATAAAGTGAAATCTTAGTACTTCCCGTAATTTATTGTCTGATAAAAATTGACAAGAATTTATATATATATGTATATATATATATATATATACATATATATATATATATATTGTAGGCTTCAAGCAGACATTCCTAGAGAAACATGGATGGAGTCGGGAATCTGACAGCATCTTCTGCCAATAATAACACCTGCAGTGACACTATTGATGACTTCCGCAATCAAGTGTATTCCACCTTGTACTCTATGATCTCCGTTGTGGGCTTCTTTGGCAATAGCTTTGTGCTCTACGTCCTCATAAAAACATATCATGAGAAGTCAGCTTTCCAAGTATACATGATTAATTTGGCAGTAGCAGATCTACTCTGCGTGTGTACACTGCCTCTCCGTGTAGTCTATTATGTTCACAAAGGCATTTGGTNAACAGACGCTTAACCGCTGTGCCACCCAGGTGCCCCCCCTCGAGGGTCGTTCTTAAAACAAAGGTTATATCAAAAATCTCCACAGCGCCATCTAGTGCTTCATCATAACTCTGACCAATTTGGAAAACCTAGTAACAGGGCTAACAGAAAAAGACTTCATTAAGTTTAGGCAGTTTCCCTCCTTCCCACAATTGCACCTAAGTTCGGGGAACCAATGGTGAAAGAGGCAGGTAAATGGAAAGCAAACTGAGAAATAATGTAGAAGTTGGGAATAGTCAAATCATTTTTCTCTTTGATCTTAGATATCCACCCTCAGAATGATTCATCCTCAATTTTTTGTCATATACCAACAGTTCTTGGTGAAAAATCCTGACATTTTTTAATTAAAGGAAAAAATGAAACAACTAGCCAAGTTGTTATCAGTAGTAAACCTGGAAGTTATATCCCACCTACAACCACCACCATAGCTGTTTGTTTCTGTATCTATAATTCAGAGACAAGATCAGTCCCCTCCATTGCTGGGAGTTCTTGCATGTCCAAGTAGTTTTCCACCTTACAAACCCAACTCTCTTTTACTGGGGAGAAAGATCTGTGTAAAAGGCCAAGAAATCAGACTTCAATCAAAGATTATCCACACACAAAAAATTATCCACCATATTCTATATTGATGAGTTTCTCCCACTTTCTTAAATTAAAAAATCTGAAGGAACACTAGAAATCATTATTTCCACATTGTCTCATCCCTAAATCTATCTGATCAGAGCTTGTTTACTGCCTTAATTAACTATCTTGGTGTAGCTTAACTAAGCTAGACCAAGTAACAACCTCTTGGTATACAAGAAACGACCATGTATGGTTGAATAGTATGGCTTGAGAGTGAGTCTAGGAAAAGAACAAGAATAAACAGCTACAATATCCTTACCCAGAAAGTATATTTTAACTAGTTATGCTACATCTTTCCTCAGAGACTTAACTTTGGTGCAGATTTTTTTAAAAATGTGTTTGACCTCTTCAGAAGTTTTTTCCTTCATTAAAACAATTAGATGACCATCAACCAGCAGATGTTACCTAGGAAGCCCTCTTCTTCAAGCAACCAAGTATTTTCACCTACATTTTATTCTCCAAGAGAATTCAATGCTCTTCCAATGGATAGATGATGATAGATAGATAGATAGATGATAGATAGATAGATAGATAGATGATAGATAGATAGATAGATGATAGATAGATAGATAGATAGATAGATAGATAGATAGATAGATAGATATAGATAGATAGATGATAGATGATAGATGATAGGTGGATATTTATATTTATGAAAAACGACTATCCTTAAAGCTTTTATCTAATAGAAAAACTCAATTAAAAGGAAGATTTACAAAATAGTAGTAGAGTAATATGGCTTAAAGAAAAGCAGAGCTATTTTAGCTAGGTTTTGAAGATTAAGAGGAAGTCCATTAGGCAAACTTGGGTGGAAAAGGAGGGAAAAAGAGTTTTATTGATGCCTGTAGGATGCAAACCTTTCTCCTGGAGGCAAGGTGCAGCTGAATCCCTCTTTATTGCCCCACCACCTGTGCTTCCTGCCATGGGCAAAAAGTATATATAATGACAATATAAAGTGAAATCTTAGTACTTCCCGTAATTTATTGTCTGATAAAAATTGACAAGAATTTATATATATATGTATATATATATATATATATACATATATATATATATATATTGTAGGCTTCAAGCAGACATTCCTAGAGAAACATGGATGGAGTCGGGAATCTGACAGCATCTTCTGCCAATAATAACACCTGCAGTGACACTATTGATGACTTCCGCAATCAAGTGTATTCCACCTTGTACTCTATGATCTCCGTTGTGGGCTTCTTTGGCAATAGCTTTGTGCTCTACGTCCTCATAAAAACATATCATGAGAAGTCAGCTTTCCAAGTATACATGATTAATTTGGCAGTAGCAGATCTACTCTGCGTGTGTACACTGCCTCTCCGTGTAGTCTATTATGTTCACAAAGGCATTTGGTTTTTTGGTGACTTTTTGTGCCGCCTCAGCACCTATGCCTTGTATGTCAACCTCTATTGTAGTATCTTCTTTATGACAGCCATGAGCTTTTTCCGGTGTATTGCAATTGTTTTTCCAGTCCAGAACATTAATTTGGTCACACAGAAGAAAGCCAGGTTTGTATGTGTTAGCATTTGGATTTTTGTGATTCTGGCCAGTTCTCCATTTTTAATGTCCACATCTTACAAAGATGAGAAAAATAATACCAAGTGCTTTGAGCCTCCACAGAACAATCAGGGTAAAAATCATGTTTTGGTCTTGCATTATGTGTCATTGTTAGTCGGATTTATTATTCCTTTTGTTGTTATAATTGTCTGTTACACAATGATCATTTTAACCTTACTTAAAAATTCAATGAAGAAAAATCTATCAAGCCGTAAAAAAGCTATAGGAATGATCATAGTTGTGACAGCTGCCTTTTTGATCAGCTTCATGCCATATCATATTCAACGCACCATTCACCTTCATTTTTTACACAATGAAACTAAACCCTGTGATTCCGTTCTTAGAATGCAAAAGTCAGTGGTCATAACCTTGTCTCTGGCTGCATCAAATTGTTGCTTTGACCCTCTTCTATATTTCTTTTCAGGGGGGAACTTTAGGAGAAGACTCTCTACATTTAGAAAGCATTCCTTGTCCAGTATGACTTACGTACCCAAGAAAAAGGCCTCTTTGCCAGAAAAAGGAGAAGAAACATGTAAAGAATAATTTAAACCCATTAAAATCAATGAAAAGAGTTTTCCAAACAAGTATTACCTCAAATTATCTACAATAAAAATGAGTATTTCCATTAATAACTTACAAATACTTAACTGAATGTATGCCTATAAATATATCTCATTTATGAATCCACACTGCTACAGGTCCTGAAGATATTTTAAGTGTTAAAAATTCAGTCCACAACTATCAACTAAATCATAAGTGGTTTTTTGATCATTTACTGAAAGGTGAAGAATAGTCTTATCTTGGCATTGTAAAAAATGGATCTGAACCAAAGTTTTTCCCCTCAAATAAAAGCTTCACAAAGGATAAGAATTAGCCTTTTAAGATACAAAATTAGCAATTAGTCCCCAATCATCCTAACATATTCCTTTGCATGCATGCCATCAGACAAGAACTGGAATGACCCAGGAGCTACATAAAATGTCCTGTCACTCTCTTCCTTTGTAGTATTGACTGACAAGGCAAGGTAGGGCCGTTTCTTCCAAAACAGAATATGCAAGTGCTAGAACACCCTAGTATCCATGCAACCCATGCAAAGACTCCGTGCAATGTACAATCTGGAAACTAGAAATATGAACTTGGTCAAAAAGGAGTTTGCATCCAATTTTCCTCTGCTCCTGACCCAGGCCCTCAAAGAGAATGGTGGAGTTTTTGTTGCTTAATGAAGTTCTTACAGGGAATTCTCTCCCTACATGACATACAATTCTTCCTTAAAAACCAGACAACTGGCACTCCCATATATGAACAGAAGTAATTTAAAATTTATCTAAAGAAGAGGGAAAGGGTTCTACTTTTCTACATGCTTATTATTGGGATCAAAACAGGCTACAGTGGGTTTCTGAATAAAATTTGAATGTTGATATTACAAGTTGTTTTAAGAAGTACTTATATTTATATAACTATAAAGAGATTTTGCTCTATGATATGCATTTATGAGTGGAAGTTAATTACAAGTTTTATTATTATTTTATACTTTTTCTTCTCTATTGGCATGTTGACAGGACTATCAAGGAGATGTTTACAGTGGGTTTTATGTTACAGTGGAAGCTTTGTTTTTAAAACACAACAACTTGTTTATGGCTGAAATATAATATTCATGGGCAAGCTTTTGCTGAAGTGTGGTCTGTTTCTTTATTCTGTGTTTCAAAAGGCAACTTACCTCAGAAGAAATAAATGATAATGGTGAAGAAAAAGCTATGAAAGGATTCTATTTGAATCTGCCATGTGCATGTTATTTCTATTTTATCACTTCTAATGTTGCAACCCCTTAAGAAAACACTCAAAACTAAAAGAAAGAGGAACCTCCAAGGCATAGTATAACTAACTGGTGCCCATTTACTTTTAACATACCTGAGATTTGGCAGTATCTACACTTTTATCTTATACCATTTTTTCCTTATTTGAGGTGAAGATCAAACATAGTATCTATCAAAGCATTCAGCCCTCATTTCTCACGTTCTAAGCTTTCTGCTATTCAGTAAGTATAGTGTGATAGAAGAGCACTAAATTAGAAGCTGGAAGACCTGGTTGCTAATCTGATCTCTATTACTTACTAGTGGTGTAACTTTCAGCAAGTGACATATATTCTGATCTTCAGCCTCCTCAATTGTAAAATGGTAATAATAATATTTGTCTTGCCTTGTTCACAGGGCAATTTTGAAACTCAAATGTGATCATAACGCACATATATATGTTAAAGTTTTACCTTTAAATAATTTTAAACTTCTTATAGACGGTTTTGTTACTTAAATATACTGATTCATATTTACAATATGGATTCTAAATTTTGAAAGATTTTTTTTGCTCTTATTATTAATAATATTTTCATTATATTATGTTAGTCACCATACAGTACATCCCTAGTTTTTGATGTAAAGTTCCATGATTCATTACTTGCGTATAACACCCAGTACAACATGCAATACATGCCGTCCTTACTACCCATCACCGGCCTATCCCATTCCCCCATCCCCCTCCCCTCTGAAGCCCTCAGTTTGTTTCTCAGAGGCCATAGTCTTTCATGGTTCATTCCCCCTTCTTTTTACCCCCCCTTCATTCTTCCCTTCCTTCTCCTACCAATCTTCCTGCTATTTCTTATGTTCCATAAATGAGTGAAACCATATGATAATTGTCTTTCTCTGCTTGACTTATTTCACTTAGCATTATCTCCTCCAGTGCCATCCATGTTGCTGAAAATGTTGGGTAATCATTCTTTCTGATGGCTGAGTACTATTCCATTGTACATATGGACCACATCTTCTTAATCCAGTCATCTGTTGAAGGGCATCTTGGCTCCTTCCACAATTTAACTATTGTGGACAATGCTGCTATGAAGATTGGGGTGCATATGGCCCTTCTCTTCACTACGTCTGTATCTTTGGGGTAGATACCCAGCAGTGCAATTGCTGGATCATAGGGTAGCTCAATTTTTAACTTTTGAAGGGACCTCCACACTGTTTTCCAAAGTGGCTGTACCAACTTGCATTCCCACCAACAGTGTAAGAGGGATCCCCTTNGCCATAGTCTTTCATGGTTCATTCCCCCTTCTTTTTACCCCCCCTTCATTCTTCCCTTCCTTCTCCTACCAATCTTCCTGCTATTT
>NC_048238.1:57359280-57363718 GCF_002007445.2 Ailuropoda melanoleuca | reverse complement strand
AATATCTTCTCCCATTCCGTGGGCTGCCTCTCAGTTTTTTTGACTGTTTCCTTTGCTGTGCAGAAGCCTTTTATCTTGATGAAGCCCCACAAGTTCATTTTATCCTTTGTTTCTCTTGCTTTTGGAGATGTGTCATGAAAAAAGTTGCTGTGGCTGATGTCAAAGAGGTTGCTGCCAATGTTCTCCTCTAGGATTTTGATGGAAAGATTTAAAACAAAATATGGGCATAGTTAAATTCTAATGCATATAAAAGAGTCGTGTGTCTTACTTATTCCAACTTCTAGGTGTTTTCCTATGTTCTCACTTCTGCTAGCAGTCCCACTTTCTCCCGCACAGAAACATACCTACAAGCTAACCACAAATTTATTGTTATTCTTTACATCATTTATGTTTATATCTTATATGTAACTGTTTAAAACTTAATTATTTTCCAGTTTTTTCACATGTGTAAGTATTTTCTCCCAAAGTGGAAACATCACTTTATGGAATTATCAATTCCTTGAGGTTGAAAACTATGCCTTTAAATCATGGTACCTCACAATTAATGAACTTTTATTCTGTTTTAAGTGCTTTATCTGTAACACCTCATTTAATGCTTATAATTGCCCTCTGATACCATTTTTATTCCTATTTTGCTGATTTAGAAACTGAGGCACAAAGAAATTAAGTAACTTGCCCATTGTCAGACAGCTAGTAAGGATCAAAACTAGGGTTCAAATCTAGGCAGTCTGACTCCAGAACTCAATTTCTTAATTTGTTATGCTATCTTGTTAAGACCATTTTCTACCTTCAAAATAAGAAGTGAGGGGTTTTTTTCAATGATTTATTTATTTTATGAAACAGGTTTAAATAAACTATACACTTAATATTTTAAATACATGAATATAGGAACCATGAACTAAAGCCTATGATTTCATTTGGAAAAATGTCTTAAGAATACTGTATACTATCCTCGAATATTGACATTAGAAAGACTTAAATGTTTATAATTTCTAATGTTATATAATACCCTGTGGCATTACAATGCCACAGTCTTCACATATATTCCCTTGGTTTCTAACAGTCCTTTGAAAACTCATCAGCTATTCAAGCTCATTTTCATTATACACTTGGCTTTTTTATTTTGTTCAGCCAATATAAGCTCAGTATCTAAAAAAATAATTTCAAATATTAAGGCAATGCTTTATATTTTATTCTCCAGAATAAACGTAAATGGTTTTGTATACTCATCTCAGACTGTAAACTTTGATTTTCTTGGTTGTCAAAATCTCCTGGCTTTCACTCTAATAATATGATTTTTCTTTTTTTTTAAAGATTTTATTTATTTATTTGAAAGAGAGAGAGTGCACAAGCAGGGATAAAGGGTAGAGGGAGAAAAAGGCTCCCTGCCAAACAGGGAGCCCAACATGGGGCTCGATCCCAGGACCCTGGAATCACAACCTGAGCTGAAGGCAGATGCCTAACCAACTGAGCCACCTAAGTGCCCCTGATTTTTCATTTTTAATTGGCTTTTAAGTGGTCTTTGGAGATAAATATATCTCAATATCTAACTTTACTAACCTTTTAGTAACTCCAATAGTGAAAAATTCAGAAGCTTGAAAGGTGAGATTGGATTTCAGAACAATGTAAATTTGTGGGCCATTTTTAGTAAACACCAGTGCACTAGAGGTAGGAAAAGAAGCTTGTTCTATTCTTCTTCATGTGCACAACCTGGGTTAGATTGCCTTTGTCTGATACTAAAGGAGCAAAATGGGGGAGAGCTTGGGAAGATGGCAGAGTAGAAGGATCCTAAGTTCACCTCATCCCATGAATACAAGTAGATAACAGTCACATCAGTGCAACTAACCCAAAAAATGACCCAAAACTGGCAGAACAGACTCTCCACAGCTAACTATAGAGAAGAGACTGCCTCAAATATAGTAGGAGAGTCAGACACCCGGTTGGGTACCAAACTTCTCAAGAGACTAACCACAAACGGGAGGGATACCATAATTTCAAAGAAGGGAAAGGGACATACCCCAAACCAGGCACCCGAGACATGAAGGACCTACAATGGGAAGACAAGTCCACATAACATTTGGCTTTGTAAACCAGTGAGACTTAACTTCATGAGTTGTTACAATCAGTGGGGCTTGACTTCAGGTACTTTAAAAATCAGCAGGCTCAGCTCTGGAAACACTGGAGGGTGATAGGAAAATGAATCTCTACCTTTAAAAAAACAATATAACAACTCTGGCAAGATACAGCATAGAAGCAGCAAGTTGAAAAACACCTGGGTATACAAAAAGGAGATTTATTTACTAATCTGAGAACTCACACTGGAGGGACAAGGATCTTTAAGAAATTTATCCAAGAACAGAAAAGCTGGCAGGCACCATTTCTGTAACCCACACTCCAACCTAGATACCCAGATACCTGCAGGAATCAGTATAAACACTTGCCACAAAGCTTGCTAACACCAAGGTCACCACATCCATGGTCTCCTACAGACTTGCCCCATCCAACTGAACCCACTTGGCAGGAGTTCCTCCAAAGTGGCTGGCCATTTCTCATTCTTTAAGTCCCAGTAGTAACTGGCACCACTCCAAAGTGATACTTGCCCACTCTGGAAAGAGGGGAAGATAACATCCCACACCAGTTCAACTGCAGCCCCAGTAGTAGTCTGGGAGCAGATATCTGAACTGACTGTTGGCCCTGCCCACAAACAAAAACCTCACAGAAGGAAGCATAAGGAGAGAACCCTGTATTTCGAGGTCACTGAAAACTCAGCAGATGACTGGGGCAGACATCTGGTCTGACAGCAAGACCTACCCACCAAGAAAAGCCTCTCAGGAGACAACACAGCAATAGCAACCTGCAGTTTAATGCAACCCAAGCCTCAGCAAATGGGCTGAGGGCAGACTTCTGATCTGATGCAAATATAAGCCCAAGATGCCCCAGACTGGCTCCTTAAAAGCACAGGGAACAAACCATCATTGCAACAGCAACAGGGGCCATTACGGCTGACTGAACTGAAGGCAAACACAACTTAACCAAACAGTAAGGCACATGCAACACACATAGGAGACACCAGTGAAGCACCTGGCTCTGGTGCACAGGGGACATGGCACTACGGGGCACTATAAGACCTCTTCTTCCCAAGGCCAATAGTTTCAAGATCTGGAGACATGGCTGATTTTCCAAATACATAGAAACACACAAAAGTTAGACAAAATGAGGAGATAGAAAAAAATGTCCCAAATGAAAAAAAGGGGGGGGGGAAACACAGCCAAAAAGCTAAATGAAACAGCGATAAACAATATACCTGACAGAGAATTCAAAATAGTGGTCATTAAGATACTTACTGGACTTGAGAAAAGAGTAGAGGATCTCAGTGAGACATTCAACAGAAATAGAAAATATAAAAAAGAAACAGAGACAAAGAATAACAGAAATTAATATATTTGTGAGGAGAGAGGCAAGATGGCGGAGGAGTAGGGTGCCCTTCTTCCACCGGTTCCCTGAATTTAGCTGGATATCTACCAAACCATCTTGAACACCCACGAAATCAACCTGAGATGTAAGAATGTATCTCTGGCTCTCTACAAGCAGACAAACTCCAGCAGGCACGAGTGGTGGCTTCAGACTGCTCCAGATTTTCCTACAGTTCATCTTGCCTGGGTTATGGTTTGATATTTTGGACTCTGTACACTCCCTCAACCACCCCTCAACAGAATGACTAGGAGGAGGAACTGCCAACAAAAAAAAGAACCAGAGACAGTGGCCTCTGCTGCAGACCTAATGAATATGGATATAAGCAAGATGTCAGAAACAGAATTCAGAGTAGCATTTATGAAGTCACTAGCTAGGCTTGAGAAAACGGTTAGTGACAATATAGACTCTCTAAGGGCAGAAATGAGAGCTGATCTGGACGAAATTAAAAATACTATGAATGAGATGCACTCAACACTGGATACTGTAACCGCTAGGGTAAATAAGAAAAAAGAATGAATTAGTGATCTAGAAGATAAGCTGATAGAAAGGAAGGAAGTCAAAGAGGATGAGGATAAACAACTGGAAGCCCATGAGATCTGACGTAGAGAGATCAATGACACCATAAAACATTCCAAAGTCAGAATTTTTGGAATCCCTGAGGGGGTGGAGAAAAAAGAACTAGAAGGTATACATGAGCAAATCATAGCTAAGAAGTTCCCTAATCTGGGGAAGGAAACAAGCATTCATGTCCAAGAGGCAGATGGGACCCCTCCCAAGATCAATTAAAAATAGACCAACACTCCGGTATATAATAGTAAAACGTACTAATGTTAGAGTCAAGGCAGCTATCCTGAGAACAGCTAGGGGGAAGAGATTTCTTACCTATGGAGGGAAGAACATCAGAATAACGTCAGACCTGTCCACAGAGACCTGGCAAGCCAGAAAGGGCTGGCAAGGCATATTC
>NC_048238.1:57357914-57358111 GCF_002007445.2 Ailuropoda melanoleuca | reverse complement strand
TATGGTTTTGCTCATATGTGGAATATAAGGAATAGCACAGAGGACCACAGGGGAAGGGAGGGAAATCTGAGGGGGAGAAATCAGAGAGGGAGATGAACCATGAGAGACTATGGACTCCAGGAAACAAACAGGGTTTCAGAGGGGAGGGGGGTGGGGGATGGAGTAGCCAGGTGATGGGTATTGAAGAGGGCAAGTGT
>NC_048238.1:57355234-57357523 GCF_002007445.2 Ailuropoda melanoleuca | reverse complement strand
CTTCTTCCTCTCCCACTCCCCCTGCTTGTGTTCCCTCTCTCGCTGGCTGTCTCTATCTCTGTCAAATAAATAAATAAAATCTTTAAAAAAAAATAAAAAAATAAAATCTTAGGGGGGAAAAAAGAAATTAATATATTTGAGGGAATAAATAATAGACTAGAAAATGCACAAGAATGGATCAGTGAGAAGGAAGACAGAATAATGAAAAGTAATCAAACTGAACAGCAAAAAATAATAATAATAAATTAAAATAGGTTAAGAGAAGTCAATGATATCAAGTATAATAACATTTGCATTATAGAGATACCAGAAAAGGAAGAGAGGGGAAAAAAAGGGCAGATAATTTATTTGAAGAAATGATAGCAGAATAATTCCTTAATCTGGGAAGGAAAACAGACATCCAGATTCAGGAGGTACAGAGAGACCCCACGAAGGAGGACCACACGAAGATACATAGTAATTAAAATGGCAAAAAGTAGTGATAAAGAGAGAATTTTAAGAGCAGCAAGAGAAAACAGTTACATACAAAGGAATCCCCACAAGGCTATCAGCTGATTTTTTTGCAGAATATTTGCAGGGCAAAAGACAGTGGCAAGATATATTCAAAGCATTGAAAGGAAAAATCTGCAACCAAGAATGCTCTATCTAGCAAAGCTATCAAGCTATCATTCAGAATAGAAGGACAGATAAAGAGTTTCCCAGACAAACAAAAGTTAGAGGAGTTTATCACCACTAAACTAGGCTTACAAAAAACTTTTAAAGATAATTCTTTCAGTGGAAAAAAAAGGCTATAATCAAGAGGTAAGAAAATTGGAAAAGTAAAAATTTTCACAGTTAGTGGCCAAAATACTAAAAATAGTAGATTAATCAATTATAAAACCAGAATAGACATTAAAGCACAAAAGCAGTAAAATAAATCATATCTATAAAAATAACTCAAGGGATTCACAATATCAAAAGATGTAAAGTACAACATCATATACATAAAACATGGTAGGGTAAAAAGATTTAGTGCTTTTAGAATGGGTTCAAACTTAATTGACCATCAAAATAATATAGACTGCTATATGCACAAGATGTTACATATAACCTAATGGTAACCACAAATCAAAAGCATGAATAGAAATGCAAAAAAAAAAATAAAGAAAAGGGAAAAAATCATATCAGTAAAGAAAGTCATTAAAGCACAAGGGAAGAGAGCAAGACAAGAGTGGAATAGAGAAGAACTACAAATCAATCATAAAACAAGTAACAAAATGGCAATAAGTACATACCTATCAATAATTACTTTGAATGTAAATGGCTTAAATGTTCCAATCAAAAGTCATAGGGTTACTAAATGGATAAAAGAAAACATAGGCAATAATCACTTTGACATCAGCCATAGAAACATTTTTTCTAGATATGTCTCCTCTGTCAGGGGAAATGAATTCCAGATTAAACTATTGGGACTATACCAAAATAAAAAGCTTTTCCACAACAAAGGAAACCATTAAAACAAAAACACAATCTGCTGAACAGAAGATGATATATAAATGATGTATCTAATAACAAGTTACTATTGAAAATATAAAAAGAACTTACAGAACTCAACACCAAAAAGAAAAAAGAAAAAGAAAGAAATAAAGAGAGAGAAAATAATCCAATTTAAAAATGGGCAGAAGAATTTGCAATGACATGGATGGAGCTAGAGTGTATTATGCCAAGCAAAACAAGCCAGTCAGAAAAAAGACAAATAACATGATTTCACTCATATGTGGAATTTAAGAAACAAAACAGATGAACATAGGGGAAAGGGGGAAAAAAAGAAAGGGAGGCAAACCATAAGAGACTCTTAACTATAGAGAAAAAAACTGAAGGTTGATGGAGAAGAGGTGGGTGGGGGATGAGCTAAATAGGCGATGGTTATTAAGGAGGGCACTTTTGATGAGCATTGGGTGTTATATGTAAGTGATGAATCACTAAATTATACTCCTGAAACCAATATTACACTATATGCTAACTAACTAGAATTTAAGTAAAACCTTGAAACAAACAAACAAACAAAATAGAAGGCCCCTCCACTACTTCTCTGAATTATACTTATGCAGAATCTTGGAGAATGAAGAGAATTTTACAAAATAAATAAATAATAAATAAATAAATTTTAAATAAAGACCTTGATGTGAGACAGGAATCCATCAACATCATAGAGAAGAACATTGGCAGCAATCTCTTTGACATCGGCCACAGCAAATTTTTCATGACACATCTCCAAAGGCAAGAGAAACAAAAGATAAAATGAACTTG